>NC_088402.1:32168077-32230577 GCF_034236695.1 Oncorhynchus nerka
AGCCATAGCCACTGGAAGATATTTGGGAGTGCTAATAGATTTTGTGTTGTTGTAGAGAATTCACATTTTTCACGGGGTGCTACAGCAACCTCAGCACCCCTTCATCCCGTGGCTATGTCTGCAGCTGCATGGAGTAAAGCTTGCTAGCTAACGTAAGCTGGCTTGCTAACAGAGAGAGCTAGATCTTTGCTGGCTGGCTATCAGAAGTGCTATGGTAACTACAGCTTACTTAGCTAGGTAGAGCTTGTTTTTCTCATTTTATTTCACTTTTAAAACTACTGGTCCACAAAAAGTATAGCTTCATTTTAGCACTTAATGTAGCCTTGCACAAGAAGAGCAGTGATGAAGGTGGGAATGCTACTGCTGCAACTTCTTTAAATTTGTTTGGCAGATCGCAACCGAATGAAAATGTGCATACTGTCAGAGTCTAGGTGATGTGGGTAAGGTGGAGTCAGGCGCAGGACACAGAGATGAGAAATAATAGTAACTTTACTCAAATATTATCTTCCAACAAGGAGAACGAAAATCCAGAATCACATAAACGAGACAACTGACAACAATAAACAGGCACAAAACCATGATGGCCCCAGAGGGTTAAATAGGGAAAGAAATTCAAACGTAATGGGAACCAGGTGTGTACAATACAGACAAAACAAATGGAAAAATAAATGTAGATCGGTGGAGGTTAGAAAGCCGGTGAAGTCGACCGCCGAACGCCGCCAGAACAAGGAGAGGCACCAACTTCGGAGGAAGTCGTGACAGTACCCCCCCTTGACACGCGACTCCAGCAGCGCGCCGACACCGGCCTCGGGGACGACCCAGAGGAAGAGGCACAGGACGTTGAAATTCCTGAAGTAAGGAAGGGTCCAGGATGTCCTCCACCGGCACCCAGCATCTCTCCTCCGGACCTTACCCCTCCCACTCCATGAGGTACTGAAGGCCCCTTGCCTGACGCCTTGAGGCCATAATGGCTTGCACAGCCCCCTCGATGTCCAGAGGGGAAGGAGGAACCTCCCGCACCTCAGACTGCTGGAGGGGACCAGCCACCACCAGCCTGAGGAGAGACACATGGAACGAGGGGTTAATACGGTAATCAGGAGGGAGCTGTAACCTATAACAAACCTTGTTCAGTCTCCTCCGGACTTTAAATGGCCCCCACAAACCGCGGACCCAGCTTCCGGCAGGGCAGGTGAAGGGGTAGGTTTCCGGTCGAGAAGGCTCGCCTTCTGCCACCTGATGGCCCGTTGCAGGCGCACATGGGCAGCGTCCCATGTTTCTTCCGAGGGCCGAAACCATTCGTCCACTGCAGGTGCTTCATTCTGGCACTGATGGAAAGGTGCCAGGACCAGCTGATAACCTAGTACACATTGAAAAGGAGATAGGTGAGTGGCGGAGGGAGTTTTGGGCCATCTCTGCCCAGGGGATGAAAGCCGCCCACTTCCCATTTCCCTCTGGGCAGGTGTCTAGGTGCCTTGCACTGGGCGCACACCGAGCAGGACGAAACATAAACCCTCACGTCCTTAGCTAAAGTGGACCACCAGTACTTCCCACTAAGACAGCGCACTCTCTGACTGATGCCAGGATGACCAGGGGAGGGTGACGTGTGAGCCCAACAGATCAAACGATTGCAGACATTAGACGGAGCGTACAGACGCCCAACTGGACACTGTCTGGGAGTGGGCTCTGTACGTAACGCTCGCTCGATGTCCGCGTCCACCTCCCATACCACCGGTGCCACCAGCCAAGAAGCCGGAAGTATGGTAGTGGGTTCCATGGACCACTGCTCTGTGTCATACATCCGGGACAGTGCGTCTGCCTTAGCGTTCTGGGAACCTGGTCTGTAGGAAAGGGTGAAAAACATAGCCCACCTTGCCTGACGAGGGTTCAGTCTCCTTGCCGCCCGGATGTACTCCAGATTGCGGTGGTCAGTCCAAATGAGGAAAGGGTGTTTAGCCCCCTCAAGCCAATGCCTCCATGCCTTCAAAAACTTTAATCCATGCTTTTGTTACTTCTAGGTTAGAGTACTGCAATGCTCTACTTTCCGGCTACCCGGATAAAGCACTAAATAAAATTCAGTTAGTGCTAAATACGGCTGTTAGAATCCTGACTAGAACCCAAGAATTTGATCATATTACTCCAGTGCTAGCCTCCCTACACTGGCTTCTTGTTAATGCAAGGGCTGATTTCAAGGTTTTATTGCTAACCTACAAAGTATTACATGGGCTTGCTCCTACCTATCTTTCCGATTTCGTCCTGCCGTACATACCTACACGTACGCTAGGTTCACACGATGCTGGCCTCCTAATTGTCCCTAGAATTTCTAAGCAAACAGCTGGAGGCAGGGCTTTCTTTATACGTCTCAGAACTGGCTCGAAAGTATTTATTTTTATTTTGAGCTTTGATTGTTTATCATGTACACGATACAAGCAAAGATCTCTTGCAATTTCTTACAACACTGCAACCAGTCTGCTCTATATACACTCAGGATGACTTTTGACTCTCAGTGGGTATTTATGAATATGCCCAGAGGTGGTACTAAATGCCGTCTTCCATTCATCCCCCTCCCGGATACGCACCAGGTTGTAAGCGCTCCTCAGATCCAATTTTGTGAAGAAGCGTGTCCCTTGCAATGACTCTGTCACATTGGCTATTAGAAGCAGCAGGTAACTGTACTTCACTGTGATCTGATTTATACCTCGATAGTCAATACACGGGAGTAAACCTCCATCCTTCTTCTTCACAAAAACGAAACTTGAGGAGGCAGGTGAAGTGGAAGGCCGAATGTATCCCTGTCCCAGAGATTCTGAGACATATGTTTCCATAGCCGCTGTCTCCTCTTGTGACAAAGGACACACGTGACTCCTGGGAAGTGCTGCGTCTACCAGGAGATTTATCACAGAATCCCCCCGTCAATGGGGTGGCAATTGAGTTGCCTTCTTTTTACAGAAGGCGAGAGCCATATCGGCATATTCAGGGGGGATGTGCATGGGGGAGACCTGGTTTGGACTCTCCACTGTAGTTACACCTATGGAAACACCTACACACCTCCCTGAGCACTGACTTGACCAACCCTTGAGAGCCCCCTGTTTCCATGAAATAGTGGGGTCATGATCGGCCAACCAGGGACGCCCCAACACCACAGGAAACGCAGGTGAATCGATCAGAAAGAGACTAATTCTCTCCTTATGATCCCCTGCGTTATCACACATAGTGGAGCTGTGACCTCCCTGATCAGTCCTGACCCTAAAGAATGTCTATCTAAGGCATGTACAGGGAAGGGCACATCAACAGGAACAACAGGGATCCCTCATCTAATTGCAAATGAACTATCAATAAAGTTCCCAGCTGCACCGGAATCTACTAGTGCCTTATGCTGGGAATGTGGGGAAAACTCAGGAAATTCTATATATACACACGTGTGAAACAGGAATCTCTGGGTGAGTCAGGTGCCTACTCCCCTAGGATGATCCACCAGTGCCCTGCCTGCTGCCTCGACTCCCTGGAGAACCTCCCCAGCACCGTCCAGCAGTGTGCCCTCTGCGGCCACAGGTGGCGCAGGGAAGGGCCCCCCATCTGGTCCCCCTCATAGCAGCACCTCCTAGCTCCATCGGCATCGGATCTGAGGTGCTGGGGGATGGAACTGACGGACCTCGATCCGGATGTCTGCAGGAGGCCAACATGTTATCCAGCCTGATGGATAGGTCCACCAGCTGGTCAAAGTTAAGGGTGGTGTCCCTGCAGGCTAGCTCCCTACGAACGTCCTCAGGTAGACCACACCTGTAGTGGTCGATCAGGGCCCGCTCATTCCATCCTGGAGGCCAGAGTTCGAAAGTCCAGAGCGTCTTGTGAGCTCCTCATCCCCTGTCTGAGATGATACAAGCGTTCCCTTCCAAACACAGAAAATCTGCTTTATAACATACTTAATTAGACTTTTTGGGAAGGAAAACTATTCCCCTACATGGTAATTAACTACAGGTCATATTTCATTGAAATCCAGAAACACTGGACAGTTAATTTGACTTTAATAGTAAACAAACATTTCAGCTGTTAACCTTCATCTGGGTTTTATACAAAGAATACTTAAAGATTTGATATATTTGAAAATGGTCGTGTATGGGTTTGATTTGATTTGTTTTGATAAAACGTGATGTGATTGGTATATAAGTTGCAAAAATCGGACCAATAGGAGGCAGGTTTGGACATATATAGAACGCTCATTCCCTTTAGACAATCTGTAAAACAGCAACGAAATCTAACGGCAGAAACTATTTGGGTTTACGGTTAACATAAAATAGGCACTTGTATAATTTTATTGTGCTCCATGAGTTACTGAATTTCATTTTCATGGGTGAAAAGATACAATGTATACAAAACATACATTAAGCAATTTTGCAAATATATTTTTTCCATTTAATGTAATATACCCGGGTGAATGCTTTTCTATTGCCAATGGTGCTAGCAAATCAAAATTCCAGTTTGCACAGCAAAATATGTAGGAGCATGGGAGACCACAGTACCAGTAGTGGACATAGGAGGGCAGTATTGCACTAAATTCATATTCTGTAATAGTAGCTGAAAGAGAATAATGAAAACGGTCTGGTGGGGAAAAGATGAGGAAGATTGCAGTGGGCCTCAAAAGAATCCGGACAACAAAAGTTATGTGTTTTGAATATCAGAGTAGAGCATCCGTCAAAGGACTCATCTCGGGGGTGACGACGGATGTTCAGGTTGAATACCTGAAGAGAAATCCGGTGGCGATTTAAAGGAATTTAGAAAACAAGTGATGCTAGTGAAGATATGGTAGTGGATGAACCACAGTCTGTAGTAAATGTTTTCTGCCAGTGAAAATATACCCTGTGTGTTGAAAAGGTGGATTTTGTGGCGTTCATTGCCACAGTTATAAACTGTACAGCACAAGTCTCAAAGTCTAAGAAATGTGACATTATTGTGTCTGTGGAAGAAAAGTTTGTGAAGACTTTGCAAGTAGTACTGGCTCCGGAAGACCCACCTTTCCAGGTTCCCCTTGAGCCTGTGTAGGGATCAGATCTGTTTTTATTTTTTAACAGAAACGTTGTTAGATTTAGTTTATTATTATTTGTTGGTTTTGTAGTATTTTGGTTGTTTGTTCAGTTTTTGGGGAATCCTGTTTCTATCCCGGACAGTAGGTGGCAGGATGCACATTAAATTGTGCGATCGCCAATATACCATATAAGAAGCTAGAGAAGAAGAGTTCATTCAGGAAGCTCTGTTTAAAAAAATCTAGTTCAATATATATCAAGGTAACATCAATGAAACGCATACATTATGTGAATTCTTGGCATGTTTTGGTAAAGAATTATGCTGTTTGTGGCTGAGTCAGCTAGCTTAGCAACCAGGCGTCATACTAATGTTAGCTAGCTTTCTAGAGACTGTCAGTGTTGCTAGCAAGCTAACTAACTTGGTAAGGCAGCCATTCTGTAAACATTGATGGCTGAAATAATTCAATTTCTGAATATATTTGAAATTGAATGTATTTTACTGTAACAAAGGTATATTAGCCATGATGATAGCTGGTTATAGCTGATAGCACAGTGTTCTATCTTTGTTGCTAGCTAGGTAGATCCTTTATACTCCAGATTGACACTCGCGCATGGTGGGTGGTGTTGTTGTGAATGGGCAACGCGTCACGCTCGCGATGTATGTAGTTTGCAATTCATTCCAACGGCTGTTTTGTCAATAATTGTAAATAATACCTAAAATAACTCACATGATGACATGTTTGGTCACCATACTGAGAGTTGAGAAATTGTGTGGGTGCAGGCTTTTGCCCCAACCAAGCAGTAACACACCTGATTATTGTCAGAATGCTTTAGGATCAACTGGCAGTGATGTCAAATGTTGGCTGTGGAATGTGTGAATGAAATGTAGTTAGATGCTGAGGCATTAATAAAATCATATTGTAGCCCGACCGGGACTTGAACCCCGGTCCAGTGACTGTCAAGCCAACAGCGTAAACCCCAACGCCAAGAGGTCCGAACAACTTGATGAGGTTGATAGGTGTTGGCTTAAGGTCTCTACATTACCCCCTTCCTTTGGTTCTCTCCTTCTTCCTTTCCCCCTGCTCCTCATAGCCCATGAGAAGGAGATGAGTATCCCAGATTACATGCAGTGTGCTGAGGACCATCAGATGGTCTTGGTGGTGGTCCAACCAGTGGGCATCGTCCCTGAGGACGAGTTCTTCAGGATCTACAAACGCATTGCCTCTGTGGTCCAGGTAAGCATTCACTATGAGGGCGTCCCAAATGGCACCCTATTGCAGGGCCCACACTGGTCAAAAGTAGTGCACTAAGTGCTTCTACATGCTGCTTCTACATCACTTACTGTTTGGGTTTTTAGGCTGGCTTTCTGTATAAGCACTTAGTGACATCTGCTGATGTAAAAAAGGCTTTATGAATACATTTGATTGATATAGGGAATAGGGTGGCATTTGTGACATTTCAATTTATTTATTGAAATATGTAACCCCTGTCCACTTTGTAGTTATTTGTTTTTTAATGTAAATGTTTAACCATTGGATCCTGATTGTCAAATGATCCCTATTTTGTTCTGTTTTGCCTTTTCATGGTGTTGGGAAAAAAAGGTGTCCATCCGGGACTCCCAGAGGAACCTCTATATCCGTTACCGTCACCACTACCTCCCTGAGAACAACGAGTGGGGAGACTTCCAGACACACCGCAAGGTTTGTTGCTTTGTGGCTTTTATATTTCCTGTTTGTTGCTTTTCGTAATGTTTATTTGGGTTTCGGAAATGCACTTTGTTTTTTTGTGTCGTTTACAGCAGCCTTTCGCAAACCTCTCCTTGGGCCCACAGCCGTTTCATCTATTTGAAGTATTCCAGAGTTAGCATACCTGATTCAACTTGTCTATTAATCATCAAGCCCTTGACTACTTGAATTAGGTGTGCTAGTTTAGGGCTACAACCACACTGTGAAACGTCTGGGAGTTCCCAAGGAGAGGTTAGAGAAGCACTGCTGTGCGGTATGTGTCTTTTTGTCCTGTGCATGACATTTCCCCTCAGGAATAATAGTATTATCTGTCTATCTATCTATCTATCTCTATTCATCTCTATCTATCTAGGTGGTGGGCCTCATCTCCGTGACGACCTGTGGTTCGGCTAAAGAGTGGCCCCAAACGTCGGACCGTTTCCATTGCCAGAAGGATGTGTTCGGAGCCACGCTGTACGACTCACGGCTCCTGGTGTTCGGGTTGCAGGGGGAGATAGCAGAGCAGCAGAGGACGGATGTGGCTTTCTACCCTAGCTATGATGACTGTCCCGATGTGGAGAAGAGGGTGGAGGACTTTGTGGAGTCCATCTTCATTGTGCTGGAGTCCAAGAGGCTGGATAGAGCCACAGACAAGTCTGGGGATAAGATACCACTGCTTTGTGTTCCCTTTGAGAAGAAAGACTTTGTGGGGCTGGACACTGATAGCAGGTGAGTTTTCTTTTCTTCTGCACTCTATTTGGGTTTTATAGGTCTGGTATCATCCACATGTTTTGCTGCGCTTATTTAGTTTTTCAGCTGGTCAAGGAATTTGGAATTAACAAAGTTGGTTATTAAAAACTTTCTTTGAGCCTGTACTAGAGGTCGACCGATTAATCGGTATGGCCGATTTCAAGTTTTCATAACAATCGGTAATTGGCATTTTTGGACACCGATCATGGCCGATTACATTGCACTCCACGAGGAGACTGCGTGGCAGGCTGACTACCTGTTATGCGAGTGCAGCAAGGAGCCAAGGTAAGGTGCTAGCTAGCATTAAACCTATCTTATAAAAAACAATCAATCTTAACATAATCACTAGTTAACTACACATGGTTGATGATATTACTAGTTTATCTAGCTTGTCCTGCGTTGCATATAATCGATGCTGTCCCTGTTAATTTATCATTGAATCATAGCCTACTTCGCCAAACAGGTGATTTAACAAGCGCATTTGCGAAAAAAGCACAATCGTTCCACGAATGTACCTAACCATACATTTCAATGCCTTTCTTAAAATCAACACACAGAAGTATATATTTTTAAACCTGCATATTTAGTTAAAAGAAATTAATGTTAACAGGCAATATTAAACTAAGGAAATTGTGTGACTTCTCTTGCGTTCATTGCACGCAGAGTCAGGGTATATGCAACAGTTTCGTTGCAAACTAATTTGCCAGAATTTTACGTAATTATGACATAACATTGAAGGTTGTGCAATGTAACAGCAATATTTAGACTTAAGGATGCCTCCCGTTAGATAAAATACGGAACGGTTCCGTATTTCACTGAAAGAATAAATGTTTTATTTTCGAAATGATAGTTTCCGGATTTGACCATATTAATGACATAAGGCTCATTTCTGTGTGTTATTATATTATAATTAAGTCTAGCCTAAAGGTTGTTAGATGGTTTTTACTTGGCTGGTTGTTACAAAATGCTGGAAAAAGTCTGACCCCAGTGTTTCTCTGTGATGTCCATCGTCTAGATAGCCTTGTCATTACATTAGTGTTGCTAAGGACAACAGTCAACGTTGCGTGTTTATTTCCTCGTTCAAAAATCCGTTTTTATTTTCGCTTCTTTCCTTTTTTCTTTGTTTATCTTGGTTACTTTATTTGTCTTATTTGTTTCTTTCATACTGTCCTGTGAGTTTGTTGCGTGTGAAAAGGTGAGATGCTGTTAGACACATCACTTTAGTTAAGCCCATCCTAGTTCCAGTTTAAGCCCACCCCTAAACGAGACACTCCGCCCTGGCCCCGTCCCCTACCCCAGTGCTCTTGTGCATGGGTTCATTGCTTAGATCCAAACTCATCACTCCTCTCAACTTTGTATGAAATAAAATCATAACAACAAGAGTTCTGAAGGAGCTGATAGTTTGGACATGCAGAGTACAGAACACTGTCAATGATTGAGGCTTGTGAAGGTTGGTTCACTTAAACAGTGAGGATAGCCTATCTATTCTATTATGTGCTTGTAAAGGTTTGTCCAGGCTTTCAGGAACGTGATGATTGGGAGGTTGTCACCTGACCCGAGCTTGACTGAGTGAATAAGGTCTATGCTCTAATTCTTCTGAAGCATCACACATTCTATAACATGGATCTCATATCTTTTACTATGTTCTGCTGCTAGTACATTTTTACCATGGATCTCATATCTACTACTATATTCTGCTGCTAGTACACTTTACCATGGATCTCATATCTACTACTATATTCTGCTGCTAATACACTTTACCATGGATCTCATATATTCTACTATGTTCTGCTGCTAGTACACTTTACTATGGATCTCATATATTCTACTATATTCTGCTGCTAGTACATTTTAACATGGATCTCATATCTACTACTATATTCTGCTGCTAGTACATTTTACCATGGATCTCATATATTCTACTATATTCTGCTGCTAGTACACTTTACCATGGATCTCATATATTCTACTATGTTCTGCTGCTAGTACACTTTACTATGGATCTCATATCTACTACTATATTCTGCTGCTAGTACATTTTAACATGGATCTCGTATATCTGAGATTCATGGAGGGATGCATCACCTTCAACTAGGCTTATTATTGCACCTGCTATGAAAGCATGACTTTGAATGTGGTATCCATGTTCTTCTAAGCAGACCATACATAATGTATTGCTCATCATTTTATTTCACAAACTAGGCTAACAAATGGTAACACAGGCATAGTTTGTCTTCATCCGAATAGTTTAGGCCCGACTCATTATTCTGAATCTAAACAATATGAGCAAAGCAAATGTACCATAAATTCACTAATAACATGGAAGTCAACCCCATTTACCCCATGTTCTCTAGGTAACACAATACTAGGAGGGTTTGACCCTAGACCTTCCCAGTATATCAGGCTCCAGTAAAGAGTTAGACAGAGGTCTTGAACTGGCCTCCTTTTCTTCTGTTAGAATTATAAACGGTGATGTTGTCATCCTGCTCTTCAATCCTTGTGTGTGTAATGTGCTAAACTTCAGGATCAGGGTCGTTCTGATGATTTTTCTCTATTGGGTTCTCCCCTCCCCAACCCCTGTCTCCCTTGCTTGTGCTGTCCCACCCCACACACACCACTTGTAACTGATAAGATTCATTCAACACTGAGTCTCCTCTGCTATAGCACCCAATGGGACCTGGGTAAGAAAATACGTTATGCTAAAAGGACTTTTATTTTGGAAACCATACGAGAGAGAGAGAGAGACAAAATATGTTTTTTTGTGAACATGATGTAAGAAGTAAACCCTACTTGGATATTTGTTTGCTGTAACGTGTACAAAGTTGTATTGTAAATGGATACCTCTACGACATCTGACTGATGTTTCTTTCCCTCCTCCTTAGGCACTATAAGAAGCGTTGCCAGGGCCGTATGAGGAAGCACGTTGGGGACCTATGTTTGCAGGCAGGCATGTTGCAGGATGCCCTGGTTCACTATCACATGGCAGTGGAGCTGCTCCGCTCCGTCAATGACTTCCTGTGGCTCGGGGGTAAGACTGGGGAGGAAGACATGGCTCCTGCTCTACTCTCAAATCCAATAAAGCAGGGGTGGATACCCTGCAGGTTTTTGCGCCTACCCTACTATAACACACCTGATTCTACTAATCAGCGGCTCACCACGACCTTGAAGGCAATCAGGGGTACTACAATAGGGTAGTAGCAAAATCCTGCCAAGCCCAGTAGCTCTGCAAGGAGGATGGATCATCACCCTTGCCATACTGTACATACAGAATGCCCTTTAGTCAACTTCTAATGGAGGGTATTCTGTTTCATTGACACATCTCCCTTGTGTCCTGGTTCTCCAGCTGCGTTAGAGGGCTTGTGTTCAGCCTCTGTTATCTTCCACTACCCTGGAGGAACAGCAGGGAAGGCTTCTGGACGCGAACCCAGCCTGGCACATGGCCAGGGCCAAGCAGCTGACGCAGGGAAGAGACACCGGCCAGGTAAATAGCACTCCTCTCTCTTGCTTGCTCTCTCTGTTTGTGAGGTTGGGGGTGGTCTTCTTGGTAGGGATATTTGTGATGGGCCCGAGGTATTCAAGCAGTGAAAGGGATTTTTTATATATATATATATATATTTTTTCACTTCTTGTTTGGCCAAGCCAAGTTGTCCCACAACACAAGTCTCATTAAAGAACTTGTGTTGTGGGACAGTGGAAGATGTCCGGAGGTTTCTGAATGAGTTGTGATTAGAGGATGGTTGGAAGGAAGCAATCTCTCTGGCTGTCTGACGTGTGGCCCAAGCAATTGCAGCTAGTATGGCTAGTACTATGACAACACAAGCTTTGCTACGCTTTTCTCAGCCCAGCTGCTTCTGTTGTTCTGTGCCCTGGACAACATTACCTGAGATATCCGGTGGCCCCCACAACCTAACCCATTTGTTCTGAACAGTATTTCATATCATATTTCCATTCACCCATGTCTTTACTTCATATTATTAACAAGTCAACTACTTTAACCCCTAAATAACCACACATATTTTGCTTCAGTTTATTCCTGAAGTAATTAGAAATAGAACACTATACGGCGGGGACCGATGGGGAAAGTCACAAAGGAACCGTCTAAGAAGCGTCACGTTTGGGGACTAACTTTGCTTTCAGTAACTTACTGCACTGTGTGAACCTGCGTTCTCTCTCTGTGTGTCTGTCTCTGTGTGTTACCGTAGGGGCGCAGGAGGTACTCATAGACCCAGGTATGGTATGACACTAACAGGGCCGCCCTGCACAGCGTTACTCCTAGCTAGACATCTCACCTACCTGTGTGAACCTGCTGTGGCTCTTTTCCCTCTTACCTGTTGGTTTTATGCTTTTTGTGACGACAACCTTGGTCCCGGATCTGTTTGTGCTGTCTTACCAACTAAGGCCAGACAACACAAACAGATCTGGGACCAGGCTATCAACCCATTGCACTACATTTGATTCCAACGTTTTATTGTTTCCACCACTGGTAAATCAAAACTGATATTCCCCTCTTAAGGCAGGGGTTGTAATTCCTGTTGTTCTTGTCAGCGTTAATGTTGTTGGGTGTTCGTGCTTCATTACGTCATTGACCTCTTCTAATCAATGAAGAGTAACCATTTAAAATCATCATAATCAACAACATTATATTCAGCACTATAACCTCCGATTTAGATTTTAAACTAATTCAGACATCCACCAGAGGGTGGCGATGTTGGTATTGTAGTACTGCTGATTGGGGCGTCCAAGCTATTTGTCTGTTCTTCCTGTAGCCTCAAGTTACAATGTAGAACTGTTCAGTGTGAGGCATTTTGGCCAGCCTATCAGTAGGATATGCTGCAGAAATGTAGCTCTTATATCTTACCTTTTTAGAGACTGGGGTTGGTTTTACTAAACCATTCAATCCAAGGTGTCTGTATAAAGTCTCTAGTTCTGGGTCTAGATGTAACATGTTGCACATTTTTCACACACCTTAAAATAAAATAAAAGGTAATATATTCCATTTAGCAGATGCTTTTATCCAATGCGACTAACAGTCGTGTGTCCAAAATGTTTACGGATGGGTGGTCCTGTGAATCGAACCCATTATCCTGGCGCTATAAGCACCATTCTTTACTAACTGAGCTAAAGAGGACCACTTAGCAATGTTTTTATTCAAACCAAGTTACAGTACGGTGAGTGTATACATTTCTAGTATGTGTGTGTGATCCCAGAGTAGTCTTACGATTCACATGTAACGCTGTGTCACAGTGACATCGCCGCGACACCGTTGCTATGGACCCAGCTAGCGCCGTTTCTAGGCAAAATTTTCTCAATACAAAATTTGTATTCAAATCACATAGGTGTATGAGAGATACTACTCCTATTTCAATTGAAACGCTCCAAACTACTGAGCACATGATGACATGTTGATCACGTAACAGTGCGCAGTGACCCACGAAGGCCTTTTATTTCTAGATGGATTGTTTTGTATTCCCATATAAAAGTGAGTGCCGCGCATGGCAGTAATTGAGCGCTGTCTTGATACCTCGGTGTTTGAAACGCCTGTCGACGCTGCGTTAAATGTGTGCTCAGGTAAGCTGTACTCAGTTTCTGAGTATGTCCTTGTTGATTGTTGTGACCGTGGCCATATGCATGGATGTGAAGAGCCAAGTGGTGGATGGGTCTGATAACATTGACAATATTCCCAGTCATTAATGTCATTTTCCCCTTCTCCTCTCTCTCTCTCTCTTCCCTCAGGTGCACTCACAGCCAATGGGATCAGTGCAGACACCAGCAGTGAAATCGGTCGGGCCAAGAACTGCCTGGGTCCCGAAGACATCATAGAGAAATACAAGGAGGCCATCTCCTACTATGGAAAGGTATTGGAAAAGATGAGAAATAGATTTTCCCACGCACACTATTGAATGCTCCTATCTACTTTGTTCCATCTCCTGCTATTGCAAGGCAATGGACAATAATATTTCAAAAGCACTGTACTTACATCTAGCTATTTATCATCTGCAGGGTACACAAAATATAAATCCTAGGAAATACACAGACACACACACTGTTGAATGCTCCTGCAGACTTCATTACATGCAACGTTTCAACAAGAAGGTTCAGTGTTTGCGCCTTGCAGACCGATGCTGTTTGCAGACAGTATTTCATTATTCACTATCCAGTTTGCAGTTCTCAACATATCCATCAGGGGACAGTAGCTCACTAGGTATCAGTGATGGTTGGGCAGTCTGCTGCAGCAGAGGGTGGCTGTGTGCACACTGTAAACAAACTACTACATGCTGACTACAGGAGAATATGTCTGAGTGCACTGAAGTCAACATTGGAAAGCTTAGCTAGCATGATGTCACTGTCTGTTACAATTAGCCAAATGGAAGTGTGGGGCCATCTCAAATGCCATATTACCCCAACAATTGAAATCCCCCCCCAAAAATGTAGAGCATCATTGCCATCAAGACTAGACATTAGTTAATTGCATTGTTAGTCTATTAGTAACTATACTTACTGTTATAACACATGCATGAACAAAAACAAACAAAGAAACCTAAAAGATTGGGATAAAACACTGATGCGTAACACCCATAACATCCCAGTAGACCTTCTGAAACTCTGCAGTGTGTTATTGCCACTATTATAATTGGATTTTTGCTCTGACCTCGCTTGGCCCTTTTACCTGTAACTAGTTCACTCCAAATTAAATTACATTATATCTCGACACGACGGGACCATTCAGATATTAATTGAATTTTAATAAGGAGACGATGGGGGTGGCTGGCTGGTTGTGTGAGAGAGAAGTGTATGGAGTCTAAGCAGCACTATTGTACATCGAGTCCAGTTTCTACTTCAATATAACTACTAGGTGGGAACCCGGAACTCCCCTGGAAGAGTCATGTGGCGTAAATGAACGACAGAGTTTCCGTATCACCCCATGGACTGTGATCAGTAATCTCACGCCTCTGTTACAGATGTCTGTAGTTGAAAGAGACCGATGACGCAATACATCTTGAACGACAGAGGGAACCTCTGACCCCATGGACTGTGATCAGTAATCCATAGTATTATGCAGGGTGGGAGAAGTGAAGTCCTCATTGGTGTCTGTTCTTATCATCTCCCTCCCCCTCTTCCTCTCCTTCATCCCTCCCCCTCTTCCTCTCCTTCATCCCTCCCCCAGTATAAGAATGCAGGTGTGATAGAGCTGGAGGCGTGTGTGAAGGCAGTCAGGGTGCTAGCCATTCAGAAGAGGGCCATGGAGGCCTCAGAGTTCCTCCAGAATGCTGTCTACATCAACCTGGGACAGGTAAGACCTCACCTGACATGTAAATGTACCTCTCTGGGGGGGAGAACCATCATACCTGGGGCGGCAGGGTAGCCTAGTGGTTAGAGCGTTGGACTAGTAACCGGAAGGTTGCAAGTTCAAACCCCCGAGCTGACAAGGTAAAAATCTTTCGTTCTGACCCTGAACCCACTGTTCCTAGGCCATCATTGAAAATAAGAATTTGTTCTTAACTGATTTACCTAGTTAAATAAAGGTAAAATAAATAAAATACTGGTCGCAAACACACTGTAAGGGACCAGAGTTTTACCTAGTCAAGTCCCATGTTTACATCTCATATTCAGGAAAAACTCTGGGCCCCAGTTGTCGTCTAACCAGGGTCCAGAGTTTTACCTAGATCATATAGTCAGGAAAAACTCATTGCCCTATGGGAAACCAAAGGGACTGCCTGCCAACACCCAGGTCCCATAGAGGCTGTCAACCCCCAGGTCCCATAGAGGCTGTCAACCCCCAGGTCCCATAGAGGCTGTCAACCCCTAGGTCCCATAGAGGCTGTCAACCCCCAGGTCCCATAGAGTCTGTCAACCC
This sequence comes from Oncorhynchus nerka, assembly GCF_034236695.1. Lineage (NCBI taxonomy): Eukaryota > Metazoa > Chordata > Actinopteri > Salmoniformes > Salmonidae > Oncorhynchus > Oncorhynchus nerka. The sequence goes on from NC_088402.1 coordinate 32,183,425, forward strand.
CCAGGTCCCATAGAGTCTGTCAACCCCCAGGTCCCATAGAGTCTGTCAACCCCCAGGTCCCATAGAGTCTGTCAACCCCCAGGTCCCATAGAGTCTGTCAACCCCCAGGTCCCATAGAGTCTGTCAACCCCCAGGTCCCATAGAGTCTGTCAACCCCCAGGTCCCATAGAGTCTGTCAACCCCCAGGTCCCATAGAGTCTGTCAACCCCCAGGTCCCATAGAGGCTGTCAACCCCCAGGTCCCATAGAGGCTGTCAACCCCCAGGTCCCATAGAGGCTGTCAACCCCCAGGTCCCATAGAGGCTGTCAACCCCCAGGTCCCATAGAGGCTGTCAACCCCCAGGTCCCATAGAGGCTGTCAACCCCCAGGTCCCATAGAGGCTGTCAACCCCCAGGTCCCATAGAGGCTGTCAACACCCAGGTCCCATAGAGGCTGTCAACACCCAGGTCCCATAGAGGCTGTCAACACCCAGGTCCCATAGAGGCTGTCAACACCCAGGTCCCATAGAGGCTGTTAACACCCAGGTCCTGTACTCAGGCACCTGTCACTGCTGCTTGCCTGTCTGAGGATCACCTGCCAACACACAGGTCCCATAACTTGACACAAAGGAAAGCTCCTCTGACAGGTGCCTAAGGCCATCCTGCGAGAGACTCTATTCAGGCAGTCACACAGTGTGCTCTGCTCTGTAGGCCTGTCTCTCTTGGAGGGAAATCTTAGTTGTGTCTTGGACGATTCTGCCAGTGTGCCACCACCTCCTTTTCATTGTGCAGTGACTGATCATTCTCATAACCTTTCCACAGATTTGTTTTATAAATCAAATTGAGCTTTTCCAGAGATTTGTTTGGAAATAAGTTGTATAACTTTGTGTTATCGTAAAGGATTTATAATATTATATGACATTTATTAGCAGATGCTTCTGTTCGGGCCTCCTGAGTGGCACAGCGGTCTAAAGCACTGCATCGCAGTGCTAGAGGCGTCACAACAGACCTGGGTTCAATCCCAGGCTGTATCACCAACCAATAGGGTGGCGCACAATTGCCCCAGGATCGTGCCGGTTAGGGGAGGGTTTGGCCGGGGGAGGGGGGCTCATTGTGCTCTAGCGACTCCTTGTGGCAGGCCAGGCGCCTGCAGGCTGACCTCTGTTGTCAGTTAAACTGTGTTTCCTCTGACACACTGGATTTCGTTAAGAAGCGCAGTTTGGTGGGTCATGTTTTGTGGGACGCATCACCCGACCTTCGCCTCTGAGCCCGTTGGGGAGTTGCAGCGATGAGACAAGATGAAATTGGACAGAAAAAAGGGGTAAAAAAAAAACACAAAACAACTCTGCTAAATGGAATAAAATATTATTATTATTATAAATCCTTGACAGTAAAACAAGTTATGCAGCTTATTTCCAAATTAATCTCTGTAAAAGTTCAATTTGACTCATAAAACAAATCTGGGACAACCCGTACGTACATAAAATGTGTGCACGCATGACTGATTGTAAGTCTGACCAATTAACATCTTAACAAACCAATTAACCAACAACCAACCAACCAAACAATGATCTCTGTTTTCTCAGCTGTCTGAGGAAGAGAAGATCCAGCGTTACAGCATCCTCTCTGAGCTCTACCACCTGATTGGTTTCCACCGTAAGTCAGCCTTCTTCAAGCGGGTAGCAGCCATGCAGTGTGTGGCCCCCACCATCCCAGAGCCTGGCTGGAGGGCCTGCTACAAGCTGCTGCTGGAGACCCTGCCTGGATACAGCCTCTGCCTCGACCCCAAAGACTTCAGCAAAGGTACCCAACTGGATATGCCTTTACTCTGTGTCAAAACTGTCCCATACACTGTTGAGTGATCCCTACAACTTTATATTATCAATAAAAACACACACACAAGCACATATATCTGTTTCAGTAAGGTCAGTACTTAGCAAGAGATTGAATAACATTGCCTTGCTCTGAGCATTATTTAAAGGATCTTCTCTTCAAGAGCTCTTCTCAGGGGTAATACGTATTCCGGGCACCACTTTGCGCAAAAAGACACACAATTGATTTGAGACCTGCGCTGACCCAGACCTCTGCTCCACACACACACACACACACACACACACACACAAAACACAAACACAAACACAAACACAAACACACACAAAAACACACACACACACACACACACAAAAACACACACACAAAAACACACACACACACACACACAACAAACACTTTCTCAGGGTCCTTAGGATGAGCTGCTGTGCACTGCAGGCTCTTGACCCTCACCTTGCTCAACCCACTCCACCATGAGGGACTGGAGCATAAAAGAAACACTGACAGAGAAAACATTCAGAGTCCTCTATCTCTACTGTGATCCTCTTTCAAGCACCCACTTGAGAAGAGTTTCTGTCAGGCAGAGAGAGACGTTGTTGTTGACCTCCAGTTCACTGCTGTGGAAAACAATTGTGAGAGGTAGTCAAACAATTATGCTGTAGTGTAGTTGGGAGTGAAGTGTGTGTCTGTCTGACTATGGATATCTTCCTCCCTAACTTTGTTTACAAGACAAAGCAGAAAAAGATAAATAAATGTTCCTCATCAGGCAGCAGGACTTCCTACTACGACCAGGCCTCTGAGCCTGAGGAGAGGTATCAGGGGGGAGTTTATTGAGCTGGGAGGAGAAGAGAGCTGGCCAGGCCCCTGGTGCAGGAGGCTAATATCAGAGAGGAAATGGGGCTCGATAGTGTATTCCAACACGGCCTGGTACAGGGCTGGCCGGCAGAGAAATGAACAAGCAAATTGGTTTTTAATTGGCTAGGGAGCCCTCTCAGTACTCTCTTCTTTATCAGGTTGAGAATACTTTCTCTTTTTCTCTCTCTCATTTTGTTTCGAGTTAACACTGTTTCAAAGACCACAGACTCACAAAAAGGCATTTAGCTGCCATGCTTTTAATCCCTGCTGCACTGTTCATGTTTAAATGACAGAAGGGGATGACAGTAGTATCAGACATCACCTTACAGGGAACTGTTAATTCTCCTACCAGAATGTACAGTGCCTTTTGATGCAGGCAGTGTGTGACAGGGCGGTGCGTGTGTGTGTTTGTGTGACAGGGTGAGGATTGTGCGGCAGAGTGTCATTCTCATGGTGATGCTAATTGGATTCCACGACACCTTGAATATTGCCTTGCAAATACCACAGAAGAAGACATTTAGCTGTAGGAGAAGGAGGGAGGGGGAACGAGAAAAGGAGGGAGGGGAGAGAAAAGGAGGGAGGGGGAGAGAGGGGAGAAAAAGAGAGAGGGGAGATGGGGGTGAGAGAGGGAGGGGAGAAAGAGAGGGAGGGGGGAAAGAGAGGGATGGAGGAGGGAGGGGAGAGAGGGAGGGGAGAGAAAGAGGGGGAGAGAGAAAGAGAGGAGGGGATGGGGAGAGGGAGGGAGGGCGGGCGGGGGAGAGAAAGAGAGAGAGGGAGGGGGAGAGAGATGGAGAGAGAAAGAGAGGGAGGGGGAGCGAGAGGAGAAAAAGAGGGATGGAGGAAAGAGGGGGGAGGGGAGAAAGAGGGAGGGAGGGGAGAAAGAGGGAGGGAGGGGAGGGAGGGAGGGATGGGAAGAAGGAGAGGGAAGGAGGCAAGAGAGGGAGGGAGGGAGAAAGAGCGGGAGGGTGGGAGAGAGGGAGAGAGGGAGAAACAGAGGGAGGGAGTGATGGAGACCAAGAATAAGAGGTTTTGGCACACCTTTATTTAGCAATTAAGGAGTGAATACAAAGCTTCCAGCGTTCATGGTCTTTTGATACAGAAAGAGAGGGGTGTGAGAGTGACAGTGAACGAGAGGAAGAACGAGAGAGGAAGAACGAGAGAGGGCCACCGTGTGTCCTATCCTCTCCTCTGTGTTGGTGCCCTTCAGATAAGCAGCGGTAGCTTCACATGATGTTACAGACAGGTTGATGCTGCTATATTTAGGCTGCTTAGTGGGCGCTGCAGCTTCACTGAGGAGGAGGAAATGGCTTAGAAAAGATTTGCATTAATATCATTTTTGCAGATGACAGAAGTCGGTAGCAATGAATAACATTTGGTTATTTATTTAATAATAATATAATCCCCCAGTACAGAGAACACTGATAACGGACACGCATCTTGGTCAAGATTTTATGAGCTCCGCAGACTGTACAGCTCAGGGAACAATTGATTCTTAATTAACCTCTGAGTAGGCTGGTCTTATTTCCCCTTCTCTCTCTCTCCTCCTCCTCTTGCCCTTTTTTCCCCCCTTCTCTCCCTCCCCACTCCCTCAGTGCACCAGCCCTGACAGCCTTGAGTATAGCCTGGGGAATGGTGGGGGGTTGTGGAGAATGTAATGTTACGTAACGCTGAGACCCATCCATGCTCCCCAGAACACCAGTGTAAAGCTAGCAGGTTATTAAGATGTCTGCTGATGTGTTTTCTGCTGCAGAACACTAATTACCTGAAGTCAACGCCACACTGCACAGCTCCCAATCTCACGCCGCTCTGGTGTGAGAATGTTTGGAGGATCCCACTCACTCTCAAATCCTAAATGCCGTTGTGCCCTCGAGCAAGGCATGTAATCCCTAAAACCAGCTGCAGAGGTGCGGTAGTGTGGCTGCCCTCTGATCCAACCTCTGTTTGTGTCTCACAGAGGGGCCTGGGTGGTTAATGCAGAAGACACGTTTTAGTTGGAAATGAATTTACACGGGACAGTAAAATAATCTTCTCCTCTCCTCCAGGTTCCCACCGTGGCTGGGCGGCGGTACAGGTGCGTCTGCTCCATGAGCTGGTGTACGCATCACGTCGTATGGGAAATCCCGGCCTGTCTGTCCGCCACCTCTCCTTTCTGCTCCAGACCATGCTGGACTTGCTCTCAGACCAAGGTCAGCCTACACACACACACACACACACACACACTCACACACACGGCTACCGAAACCCAGACGGTCACATTCTCCATTGTCTTTGAGAGTGTACTCTTTCATCAATGTCAACTCTCATCCCTTTAAGTGTCAACAGATGCATGGGGAAAAACGTATACATGTAGGGAATAAAAATAGTTACTAGCCTGACGAGCTCTAGTTTAGGAATTAGTGTTGCACGGTATACCAGTACCACAATAATATCACAGAACCAAAACGTCATGATACTTATGATACCAACATTTCAGAATACTGTAGTATACTGTAATACTACCAACATGTCCGGCCCTAACGATCTAAAGAACCCGCGGGTGCCTGTTGTAAAATGCTTATAAACTCAGTTGTTTATAAGTTCAGTACATTTAAGCAACAGCAACTAGTCTCTTGTATGCACCAGTCCAATAATGTCCCTCCCAGCCCTCACCTGCTTCTCAGCATCCCCTACCAACCCTCTCTCACCTGCTTCTCAGCATCCCCTACCAGCCATCTCTCACCTGCTTCTCTCAGCGTCCCCTACCATCCCTCTCTCACCTGCTTCTCAGCATCCCCTACCAGCCATCTCTCACCTGCTTCTCAGCATCCCCTACCAGCCATCTCTCACCTGCTTCTCAGCATCCCCTACCAGCCATCTCTCACCTGCTTCTCAGCATCCCCTCTCTCACCTGCTTCTCACCAGCCATCTCTCACCTGCTTCTCAGCATCCCCTACCAGCCATCTCTCACCTGCTTCTCAGCATCCCCTACCAACCCTCTCTCACCTGCTTCTCTCAGCGTCCCCTACCAACCCTCTCTCACCTGCTTCTCAGCATCCCCTACCAGCCATCTCTCACCTGCTTCTCTCAGCGTCCCCTACCATCCCTCTCTCACCTGCTTCTCAGCATCCCCTACCAGCCATCTCTCACCTGCTTCTCAGCATCCCCTACCAGCCATCTCTCACCTGCTTCTCAGCATCCCCTACCAGCCATCTCTCACCTGCTTCTCAGCATCCCCTACCAGCCATCTCTCACCTGCTTCTCAGCATCCCCTACCAGCCATCTCTCACCTGCTTCTCAGCATCCCCTACCAACCCTCTCTCACCTGCTTCTCTCAGCGTCCCCTACCAACCCTCTCTCACCTGCTTCTCTCGGCGTCCCCTACCAGCCATCTCTCACCTGCTTCTCTCAGCGTCCCCTACCAACCCTCTCTCACCTGCTTCTCTCAGTGTCCCCTACCAGCCATCTCTCACCTGCTTCTCTCAGCGTCCCCTACCAACCCTCTCTCACCTGCTTCTCTCAGCGTCCCCTACCAGCCCTCTCTCACCTGCTTCTCTCAGTGTCCCCTACCAGCCCTCTCTCACCTGCTTCTCTCAGCGTCCTCTACCATCCCTCTCTCACCTGCTTCTCTCGGCGTCCTCTACCATCCCCTCTCACCTGCTTCTCTCAGCATCCCCTACCAGCCCTCTCTCACCTGCTTCTCAGCGTCCCCTACCGAACCCTCTCTCACCTGCTTCTCAGCGTCTCCTACCAGCCCTCTCTCACCTGCTTCTCTCGGCGTCCTCTACCATCCCCTCTCACCTGCTTCTCAGCGTCCCCTACCGAACCCTCTCTCACCTGCTTCTCAGCGTCTCCTACCAGCCCTCTCTCACCTGCTTCTCAGCGTCTCCTACCATCCCTCTCTCACCTGCTTCTCAACGTCTCCTACCATCCCTCTCTCACCTGCTTCTCAGCGTCTCCTACCAGCCCTGTTTCACCTGCTTCTCCACGTCTCCTACCATCCCTCTCTCACCTGCTTCTCAACGTCTCGTACCAGCCCTCTCTCACCTGCTTCTCAGCGTCTCCTACCATCCCTCTCTCACCTGCTTCTCTCAGCGTCCCCTACCAACCCTCTCTCACCTGCTTCTCAGCATCCCCTACCAGCCATCTCTCACCTGCTTCTCTCAGCGTCCCCTACCATCCCTCTCTCACCTGCTTCTCAGCATCCCCTACCAGCCATCTCTCACCTGCTTCTCAGCATCCCCTACCAGCCATCTCTCACCTGCTTCTCAGCATCCCCTACCAGCCATCTCTCACCTGCTTCTCAGCATCCCCTACCAGCCATCTCTCACCTGCTTCTCAGCATCCCCTACCAGCCATCTCTCACCTGCTTCTCAGCATCCCCTACCAACCCTCTCTCACCTGCTTCTCTCAGCATCCCCTACCAGCCATCTCTCACCTGCTTCTCAGCATCCCCTACCAGCCATCTCTCACCTGCTTCTCTCAGCGTCCCCTACCAGCCATCTCTCACCTGCTTCTCTCAACGTCTCGTACCAGCCCTCTCTCACCTGCTTCTCAGCGTCTCCTACCAGCCCTCTCTAACCTGCTTCTCAGCGTCTCCTACCAGCCCTCGCTCACCTGCTTCTCCCCATCCACTCGAACTGCATCTATTCCTCCATCAGTTTTTAATATAAATTAGACCTGATGGCAAATGGGGATGGAGACTCTGATCAGTCTTCTGTTACATTTGATATATTGGAGCAGAGCGAGCAAAGTTCATATATTGTATATAATTTCATCCCTGGTATAACCAAGAGCAGAGTATAGGCTTTGAGTATAGGCTTTATAGGCCAGTCTAAGTATAGGCTTTGCAGGTACGCTGTCATGCATATAGGTAAGCTTCATATAGGTAGGCTTCGAAGGTAGCCTTCATATAGGTAGCCTTCATATAGGTAGGCTTCATATAGGTAGGCTTCATATAGGTAAGCTTCATATAGGTAGGCTTCGAAGGTAAGCTTCGAAGGTAGCCTTCATATAGGTAAGCTTCATATAGGTAGGCTAGGTAAGCTTCATATAGGTAGGCTTCGAAGGTAGGCTTGCAAGGTAGCCTTCATATAGGTAGCCTTCATATAGGTAAGTTTCATATAGGTAGGCTTCGAAGGTAGGCTTCGAATGTAGCCTTCATATAGGTAAGCTTCATATAGGTAGGCTTCGAAGGTAGACTTCGAAGGGAGCCTTCATATAGGTAGGCTTCATATAGGTAGGCTTTATAAAGGTAGGATTCATAAAGGTAGGCTTCATATAGGTAAGCTTCATATAGTTAGGCTTCGAAGGTAGGCTTCGAAGGTAGACTTCATATAGGTAGACTTCATATAGGTAGACTTCATATAGGTAAGCTTCATATAGGTAGGCTTCGAAGGTAGGCTTCGAAGGTATCCTTCATATAGGTAAGCTTCATATAGGTAGGCTAGGTAAGCTTCATATAGGTAGGCTTCGAAGGTAGCCTTCATATAGGTAGCCTTCATATAGGTAGCCTTCATATAGGTACGTTTCATATAGGTACGTTTCATATAGGTAGGCTTCGAAGGTAGCCTTCATATAGGTAAGCTTCATATAGGTAGGCTTCGAAGGTAGACTTCGAAGGTAGCCTTCATATAGGTAGCCTTCATATAGGTAGGCTTCATATAGGTAGGCTTCATATAGGTAGGCTTTATAAAGGTAGGATTCATAAAGGTAGGCTTCATATAGGTAAGCTTCATATAGGTAGGCTTCGAAGGTAGGCTTCGAAGGTAGCCTTCATATAGGTAGGCTTCATATAGGTAAGCTTCATATAGGTAGACTTCGAAGGTAGCCTTCATATAGGTAGCCTTCATATAGGTAGGCTTCAAAGGTATGCTTCAAAGGTAGACTTCATTAAGGTAGACTTCATTAAGGTAGACTTCATTAAGGTAGGCTTCATTAAGGTAGGCTTCATTAAGGTAGGCTTCATTAAGGTAGGCTTCATTAAGGTAGACTTCATTAAGGTAGGCTTCATTAAGGTAGACTTCATTAAGGTAGACTTCATTAAGGTAGACTTCATTAAGGTAGGCTTCATTAAGGTAGGCTTCATAAAGGTAGGCTTCATAAAGGTAGGCTTCATAAAGGTAGGCTTCATAAAGGTAGGCTTCATAAAGGTAGGCTTCATATGTAGACTTCAAATGTAGGCTTCATATAGGTAGGCTTCATATAGATAGCCTTTATATAGGTAGGCTTCAAAGGTAGACTTCATATAGGTAGCCTTCATATAGGTAGGCTTTATATAGGTAGGCTTTATATAGGTAGGCTTCAAAGGTATGCTTCAAAGGTATGCTTCATATAGGTAGGCTTCATATAGGTAGGCTTCATATAGGTAGGCTTCATATAGGTAGGCGTTATATAGATACCCTTTATATAGGTAGGCTTTATATAGGTAGGCTTTATATAGGTAGGCTTTATATAGGTAGGCTTCATATAGGTAGGCTTTATATAGATACCCTTTATATAGGTAGGCTTTATATAGATACCCTTTATATAGGTAGGCTTCAAAGGTAGGCTTCAAAGGTAGGGTTCATATAGGTAAGCTTCATATAGGTAGGCTTCAAAGGTAGGGTTCATATAGGTAGGCTTCATATAGGTAGGCTTCATATAGGTAGGCTTTAAAGGTAGGCTTCAAAGGTAGGCTTCATATAGGTAGGCTTCATATAGGTAGGCTTCATATAGGTAGGCTTCATATAGGTAGGCTTCATATAGGTAGGCTTCATATAGGTAGGCTTCAAATGTAGGCTTCAAAGGTAGGGTTCATATAGGTAAGCTTCATATAGGTAGGCTTCATAAAGGTAGGCTTCATAAAGGTAGGCTTCATAAAGGTAGGCTACATAAAGGTAGGCTTCAAAGGTAGTTTTCAAAGGTAGGCTTAAAAGGTAGACTTCATATAGGTAGAATTCATATAGGGAGGCTTCATATAGGTAGGCTTCATATAGGTAGGCTTCATATAGGTAGGCTTCATATACAGAGGGGCAAAAAAGTATTTAGTCAGCCACCAATTGTGCAAGTTCACCCACTTAAAAAGATGAGAGAGGCCTATAATTTTCATCATAGGTACACTTCAACTATGACAGACAAAATGAGAATTTTTTTTCTCCAGAAAATCACATTGTATGATTTTTAATGAATTTATTTGCAAATTATTGTGGAAAATAAGTATTTGGTCACCTACAAACAAGCAAGATTTCTGGCTCTCACAGACCTGTAACTTCTTCTTTAAGAGGCTCCTCTGTCCTCCACTCGTTACCTGTATTAATCAGTAACGTGATACTTGGCCCAGTATCGTATAGTCAATAAAATGTTGGTATCGTGACAAGACTACTTGGAATAACAGATATTACATGGTCATAGTCGAACGTTTTTGTCAGTATTAGCTTAAAACCCTTAATGCATTTTCCCTCGATTTCATACTATCTAAAATCACCCCCTGGCTGCAGCCATCCATCAATGTCCTTTGGGAAAGCCAGCATTGTGCCTGCGGGTGTAATGGTGTGTGATGCTCAACCAAGCCAGTCATCTCATATGGTGGCTGGGCAAAAGTGAGCTTTGACCAGAAATCCTCTGGACTCGGGTACTCATCTGAGAGAGAGGACAGGGTTGGAGATGATGCCTAACTGACCTCACTATCGAGGCCAATGTAATGCTTTTGGGAAAGTGGGAGGGAGAGGGAGGAGAAGGAGAGAGACGGTGAGGAAGGAGAGAGGAGAAATGTAGAGTGAATACAGAGAAAGGGAGGGAGACCGAGAGAGAGAGAGCGAGCAGAGCACCAACAGTATGAAATATTCACCACTGTCAGCAGCAGCAGTAGCAGCGAGGGACTGTTGCTACGCTGAGAGAGGCCATGCTCCCATCTACCCAGCACCCTCCTCACTGTGTAACCCTGCTGGAATAACAACAGCTCAACTACAGCTCAGTGTCTGTCATACACCCACCGTGTGTGTGTTGGCGTCCTACACACTTAAACGTGCAATTACAGCCTGCGATGCCTCGAGACAGAAAGGCAAGGAGTATGATGCTTTTCTAGCTATGCCATTTTGTGTGAGAGGCTGGGCATAAAGTCCCCAAACATATTTCATTGTTATATTAAAGCTATGATCTCACTTGAGTTGAAACCTTGTTCCCCAGACTCCTAACTCCAAGCTTGAGTAACTGTTTTAGCAGCTTAAAACGGCTCTAGTTCTCAGTGACTTTCTGAATGGTGTCTTTGGCAGAGACACTCTGTGAAATGGGCCTCGCACAAATCTGTCCCCTCTGAACTGAGGTTGCACGCCTTTTTTCCTCGCCAGCCTGTCTCTCTCTCTCCCATCCTCTCTCTCCCTCTGTCCCCCCTCTCCCTTTTTCTCCCTTCTCCCTCACCCCCCTGCTGTTTGTCTGCAGTGTGGTGATGTCACACACGGCGGGGGTTATTGCAGGTCGTCTTCTCCCAGCATGTAGTAGTGGGGCGCGTCCCCCTTGCTATGTTCCCTGCGTGTCTGTGGAAGTATTGTAGGACACACAGCAGCATAGCTCAGCATAGCAGAACAGTGTGACTGTCTAGCCCCAGCAGCAACAGCCTTTTCCTTTAAAGTCACAATCCTGACTTTTTCAGCCCAATGTAAGCCTGCTATTTAGTTTGGTATAAAGCTGATGAATGAGAATGGCAATTACCATTCTCAAATATCCCAAAATGTGCCTTTTAATCCTCAGATGTGGGGCCTCATTTATCAACTGTGTACATTTCTTTAAAAAAAATCTGGCATACATGGCGATTCTAGGATTGCTAGAACGTTGCTGTCGTCCCATTTAATGTCACAGCAGAAGCTCCCAGGGAAAGGAAATGACGGGCTTTGAAAGAGCCGGGCCCTTCTAAGGTCTGTCTTGAGGCAGTAGTGCCTTTTCAAGTCCCCATCGGTGACATTAAAAATCATAGCAAATGTTTTATTTAAGATGGACCTTTCGGGGAGAGAGAGTCTAATTAACGTTACCACTGTCACCCTGTTTGGGAGAGGGATAAGAGAGAGAAGGGGTAGCGTGTCATCACAGGAGCTTCAGGCCTGCGTGGGAGAGAGGCTGGGAGAGAGGCTGGGAGAGAGGCTGAGAGAGAGGCTGAGAGAGAGGCTGAGAGAGAGGCTGAGAGAGAGGCTGAGAGAGAGGCTGAGAGAGAGGCTGAGAGAGAGCGAGAGGCTGAGAGAGAGCGAGAGGCTGAGAGAGAGCGAGAGGCTGAGAGAGAGAGCGAGAGGCTGAGCGAGAGAGAGCGAGAGGCTGAGAGAGAGCGAGCGAGAGGCTGAGAGAGAGCGAGCGAGAGGCTGAGAGAGAGCGAGCGAGAGGCTGAGAGAGAGCGAGCGAGAGGCTGAGAGAGAGCGAGCGAGAGGCTGAGAGAGAGCGAGCGAGAGGCTGAGAGAGAGCGAGCGAGAGGCTGAGAGAGAGCGAGCGAGAGGCTGAGAGAGCGAGCGAGAGGCTGAGAGAGAGCGAGCGAGAGGCTGAGAGAGAGCGAGCGAGAGGCTGAGAGAGAGCGAGCGAGAGGCTGAGAGAGAGCGAGCGAGAGGCTGAGAGAGAGCGAGCGAGAGGCTGAGAGAGAGAGCTAGAGGCTGAGAGAGAGAGCGAGGGGCTGAGCAAGCGGCTGAGTTAGAGATCAAGCGAGAGGCTGAGTTAGAGATCAAGCGAGAGGCTGAGTTAGAGATCAAGCGAGAGGCTGAGTTAGAGATCAAGCGAGAGGCTGAGTTAGAGATCAAGCTAGAGGCTGAGTTAGAGATCAAGCGAGAGGCTGAGTTAGAGATCAAGCGAGAGGCTGAGTTAGAGATCAAGCGAGAGGCTGAGTTAGAGATCAAGCGAGAGGCTGAGTTAGAGATCAAGCGAGAGGCTGAGTTAGAGATCAAGCGAGAGGCTGAGTTAGAGATCAAGCGAGAGGCTGAGTTAGAGATCAAGCGAGAGGCTGAGTTAGAGATCAAGCGAGAGGCTGAGTTAGAGATCAAGCGAGAGGCTGAGTTAGAGATCAAGCGAGAGGCTTAGTTAGAGAGGCGGAGAAAGCGAGAGAGAGCGAGCGAGAGGCTGAGTTAGAGAGGCAGAGAGAGAGAGCGAGCAAGAGAGAGGCAGAGAGAGAGCGCGAGTGGCAGAGAGAGAGCGCGAGTGGCAGAGAGAGAGCGCGAGTGGCAGAGAGAGAGCGCGAGTGGCAGAGAGAGAGCGCGAGTGGCAGAGAGAGAGCGCGAGTGGCAGAGAGAGAGCGCGAGTGGCAGAGAGAGAGCGCGAGTGGCAGAGAGAGAGCGCGAGTGGCAGAGAGAGAGCGAGTGGCAGAGAGAGAGCGAGTGGCAGAGAGAGAGCGAGAGGCAGAGAGAGCACAGCCTCTCGCTCGCTCTCGCTCTCTCTGCCTCTCTAACTCAGCCTCTCGCTCCATCTCTTACTCAGCCTCTCACTCTCTTGTCATTATGGGTTGTTGTGTGTAGATGTTTTTTCATGGTTTGGGGCTAGGCCTCTTAGTTCCAGTGAAGGGAAATCTTAACACTACAGCATACAATTACATTCTAAACGATTCTGTGCTTTCAACTTTGTGGCAACAATTTGGGGAAAGCCCTTTCCTGTTTGATCATGACAATGCCCCGTGCACAAAGTGAAGTCCATACAGAAATGGTATGTCGAGATCGGTATGGAAGAACTTGACTGGCCTGCACAGAACCCTGACCTCAACCCCACCGAACACATTTGGGATGAATAGGAACGCCTGACTGCGAGCCAGGCCTAATCCTCCCACATCAGTGCCTGACCTCACAAATGCTCTTGCGGCTGAATGTAAAGCATGTCCCCGCAGCAATGTTCCAACATCTAGTGGAAAGCCTTCCCAGAAGAGTTATTGCAGCAAAGGTGGGGACCAACTCCATATCAATTCCCATGATTTTGGAATGAGATGTTCGAGGAACATACTTTTGATCGTGTTGTGTATCTGCACTAACTATCTTGCACTGACCCTACACACACTCACTAGACTTTATATGCACACTCACTAGACTTTATATACACACTCACTAGACTTTATATACACACTCACTAGACTTTATATACACACTCACTAGACTATATACACACTCACTAGACTTTATATACACTCACTAGACTTTATATGCACACTCACTAGACTTTATATGCACACTCACTAGACTTTATATGCACACTCACTAGACTTTATATGCACACTCACTAGACTTTATATGCACACTCACTAGACTTTATATGCACACTCTCTAGACTTTATATGCACACTCTCTAGACTGTATATGTACACTCTCTAGACTGTATATGCACACTCACTAGACTGTATATGCACACTCACTAGACTATATATGCACACTCACTAGACTTTATATGCACACTCACTAGACTTTATATGCACACTCACTAGACTATATGCACACTCACTAGACTATATGCACACTCACTAGACTATATATGTACACTCACTAGACTATATGCACACTCACTAGACTTTATATATACACTCACTAGACTTTATATGCACACTCACTAGACTTTATATATACACTCTCTAGACTTTATATACACTCACTAGACTTTATATATACACTCACTAGACTTTATATGCACACTCACTAGACTTTATATACACACTCACTAGATTATATATACACTCTCTAGACTTTATATACACTCTCTAGACTTTATATACACTCTCTAGACTTTATATACACTCACTAGACTTTATATGCACACTCACTAGACTTTATATGCACACTCACTAGACTATATATGCACACTCACTAGACTTTATATACATACTCACTAGACTATATATACACACTCACTAGACTTTATATACACACTCACTAGACTATATATACACACTCACTAGACTTTATATGCACACTCACTAGACTATATGCACACTCACTAGACTTTATATGCACACTCACTAGACTTTATATGCACACTCACTAGACTATATATACACACTCACTAGACTTTATATACACACTCACTAGACTATATATACACACTCACTAGACTTTATATACACACTCACTAGACTATATATACACACTCACTAGACTATATATACACACTCACTAGACTATATATACACACTCACTAGACTTTATATGCACACTCACTAGACTTTATATGCACACTCACTAGACTATATGCACACTCACTAGACTATATATACACACTCACTAGACTATATATACACACTCACTAGACTTTATATACACACTCTCTAGACTTTATATACACACTCTAGACTTTATATGCACACTCACTAGACTATATGCACACTCACTAGACTATATGCACACTCACTAGACTATATGCACACTCACTAGACTATATGCACACTCACTAGACTATATGCACACTCACTAGACTTTATATACACACTCACTAGACTATATATACACACTCACTAGACTATATATACACACTCTCTAGACTTCATATACACACTCACTAGACTATATACACACTCACTAGACTATATACACACTCACTAGACACTATATACACACTCTCTAGACACTATATACACACTCACTAGACTATATATACACACTCACTAGACTATATATACACACTCACTAGACTATATACAGTGGGGCAAAACAGTATTTAGTCTGCCACCAATTGTGCAAGTTCTCCCACTTAAAAAGATGAGAGAGGCCTGTAATTTTCATCATAGGTACACTTCAACTATGACAGACAAAATTAGAAAACAAAATCCAGAAAATCATATTATAGGATTTTTAATTAATTAATTTGCAAATGATGGTGGAAAATAAGTATTGAGAGTGGCATAGCCAGTCTCCAGATCTCAACCCCATAGAAAATCTTTGGATGGAGTTGAAAGTCCGTGTTGCCCAGCAACAGCCCCAAAACATCACTGCTCTAGAGGAGATCTGCATGGAGGAATGGGCCAAAAACCAGCATCAGTGTGTGGAAACCTTGTGAAGACTTACAGAAATCGTTTTACCTCTGTCATTGCCAACAAAGGGTATATAACAGTATATATAAAAGTAATGAGATAAACTTTTGTTATTGACCAAATACTTATTTTCCACCATAATTTGCAAATAAATTCATAAAAAATCCTACAATGTGATTTCTGGATTTCTTTTCTAATTTTGTCTGTCATAGTTGAAGTGTACCTATGATGTAAATTACAGGCCTCTCTCATCTTTTTAAGTAGGAGAACTTGCACAATTGGTGGCTGACTAAATACTTTTTTGCCCCACTGTATATCCACAGTAAAACGAGTCCTATATCGACATAACCTGAAAGGCCGCTCAATAAGGTAGAAGCAACTGCTCCAAAACCGCCATAAAAAAAAGCCAAACTACGGTTTGCAACTGCACATGGGGAGAAAGATCGTACTTTTCGGAGAAATGTCCTCTGGTCTGATGAAACAAAAATAGAACTGTTTGGCCATAATGACCATTGTCATGTTTGGAGGAAAAAGGGGGAGGCTTGCAAGCCGAAGAACACCATCCCAACTGTGGAGCACGGGGGTGGCAGCATCATGTTGTGGGGGTGCTTTGCTGCAGGAGGGACTGGTGCACTTTACAAAATAGATAGCATCATGAGGGAGGAAATGTGGATATGTATGTGGATATATTGAAGCAACATCTCAAGACATCAGTCAGGAAGTTAAAGCTTGGTCACAAATGGGTCTTCCAAATGGACATTGACCCCAAGCATACTTCCAAAGTTGTGGCAAAATGGCTTAAGGACAACAAAGTCAAGGTATTGGAGTGGCCATCACAAGCTCTGACCTCAATCCTATAGAACATTTGTGGGCAGAACTGAAAAAGCTTGTGCGAGCAAGGAGGCTTACAAACCTGACTCAGTTACACCAGCTCTGTCAGGAGGAATGGGCCAAAATTCACACAGTAAAGCTTGTGGAAGGCTACTCGACACGTTTGGCCCAAGTTAAACAATTTACAGGCAATGCTACCAAATACTAATTGAGTGTATGTAAACTTCTGACCCACTGGGAATGTGATTAAAGAAATAAAATCTGAAATAAATCATTCTCTCTACTATTATTCTGACTTTTCACATTCTTAAAATAAAGTGGTGATCCTAACTGACCTAAGACAGGGCATTTATTATCAGGAATTGTGAAAATGTTTAAATGTATTTGACTAAGGTGTATTTAAACTTCCGACTTCAACTGTAGCTCCTGTCTTGTGTATTTTATTTCTCTTGTTAGTTACAATTGTATTTTTTACTATCATTTTTTTATCTGCATTATTGGGAGAGGTTCAAAAGCAAGTATTTCAACACAGTGTGATTTGGAGGCAGTTTAATCATCTTAGGAGTTGGGAATCTATCGGTAATATCTTATAAATGTAATTACTAGAATGGGTATAGCCCCTCGGACTAAAATGATTCCCATTGAAGAAATTATAAACTGAACAAAAATATAAACGCAACATGTAAAGTGTTGGTCCCATTTTTCTTCACCTGAAATAAAAGATCACAGAAATTTTCCATAAGCAGAAAATAATTATTTCTATCACATTTGCATAAAATGGTTTACATCCCTGTTAGTGAGCATTCATCATTTACCAAGCTAGTCTATCCACCTGACAGATGTGGCATATCAAGAAGCTGATTAAACAGCATGATCATTACACAGGTGCACCTTGTGCTGGGGACATTAGAAGGCCACTCTAAATATACAGTTTTGTCACACAACACAATGCCACAGATGTCTGAAGTTTTGAGGTAAAATGCAATTGGCATGCTGACTGCAGGAATGTTCAACAGCGCTGTTGCCAGAAATTGTAATGTTCATTTCTCGACCATAAGCTGCCTCCAACTTTGTTTTAGGAAATTTGGCAGTACATCCAACCGGCCTCACACCCGCAGACCACTTGCATCCACGCCAGCCCAGGACGCCACATCAGTCTTTTTCAAGCTGTGGGATTGTTTGAGGAGAGGGAGGGTGGGTGCTGAGGAGTATTTCTGTCTCTAATAAAGCACGTTTGTGGGGAAAAGCTCATTCTGATTGGCTGGGCCTGACTTCGCAGTAGTTGGACCTGGCTCCCCAGTGGGTAGGCCTATGCCCTCCATTGCCCACCCATGGCTACGCCCCTGCCCAGTCATGTGAAATCCATAGACCAGGACCTAATGAAGGTATTTCTATTGACTGATTTCTTTATATGAACTGTAACTCAGTAACATCTTTTAGCATTGTTGCATTTTATATTTTTGTTCAGTGTATGTCTATGAGTCGTACATAACAGTAACTTAAAGTATACAGGTTCCTGGCTACTTTAGTGTGAACTGAAGTAAACATCAACGTTATGAGCTGAACTTGTCAATGAATTGCTTGAAAGCCCCCGGCATTGCCTCCTGATTTCCCTCAATCCTCACAGGCGCATAAGATGGCCACTCACCTACTCCATCTCTGTATACTGAAGTAAGTGCACGTATTTTCCAAGCCTGTTGTCACTTTTTGCTAGTCTCCCACCCACTTGACATTTTCTAGTGCAGTATTCTGGTTTACAGTGGATAAGATTAGGCTAGGATTTTCGCCCACAATATGCGGATGTCATTGCAGTTGACTTCTCCTTGTAAACATTCCTGCCCCCAAAACAATAAATAAATATATATATTCATAATTCATTTGATATTCATTAGTTTGTATGCTGGCAGCACTTTCCATCACATTGGCAGGGCAGTACATCATCTACAGTGACAGTTGGCAGAATCTCCCTCTATGTTTTATTGAATGCTACTCGTGTCAGGATGTATTGGAAGTCCCAGTCTCTCTTCCCTCTCTCCCCCTAGAGTCTCAGTCAGTTAAGAGGCCTCACAAAGGATGCTAAAACAGCTCACAGTTATCACCAGGGGTCCTCTACAGTACCACACCATAGGCTGCTGCTCTGGGTGGAAATGTAGGGGATTCTCTTCAAAATGAGCGGATGAACTGAGAAATGAGAGAGAGACATATTGGTGCCATTCAAAGTTTAAGACTGTTGAACCAGTTATGTAAGAATGAATGTGGAAGTATGAATGCAGAATTCATGAGTTGAATCAGGTTTTCCTTGGGTTGATTTGCGTGGTCTCAGACTAAATAATATATTGACCTAAGTTTGAAATATTCCTTTATTCACCACTTTAGGCATAATTCAAGTTCTGTGTTCAGTTCTCTGTGTTTTTGGTGAAAGACGAAAGGGAAACGATGTTCTGTCGTTACGTCTGTTAAGCAGTCTGTCACTGTGCCCAGTAAATGTCAGGACGTATTGACTCTCCTCGGTACCTGTGCACTGCAGTGGTTCATTAATCAACGTGAGCAGTAAAGTAGAGGAGGCAGCGGTGACTTTATTTATAGGCTTGCCGGTTGTCAGCTCTGTGTCTGGCCTCCGCCTAGTCGGAGGGGTTGATACTGTATGGTCTGAAGGTTAGAAGGAACAATGCATATTCCACTGTAGTTATCTGTCTGACTGCATTTATAAACATCTAGTTAGTATGTGGAGAGGCAAATTGTGTGATTGGGCTATTTAATTGATGTGGGCCAATTTTAAATCTGTGAACTCCTGTAATTTAGTTTTTGCTCTCAGTTCTTCCTACACTTATTCATTGAATTGCTTATTTCTCTGCTGACTGACATACTAGTTGATGGCAAACATTTAGAATTTCCTGTAATGTTTACTTGTTTAATCACCTGCTCTCTCAACTCTCCAAGCGAAAGTGAGTCTAATCGATTCCCCACATGATTTGAACTGGAGTTGAAAAGCAGCTGTATTATGTGATGTTGGGGGGTCGCAGATAGAACGCAGAGCTGAAAGAAAGACTGTTGGAGAGAGACAGGGAACAGAGAGAGACAGGGAACAGAGAGAGACAGGGAACAGAGAGAGACAGGGAACAGAGAGAGACAGGGAACAGAGAGAGACAGGGAACAGAGAGAGACAGGGAACGGGAGAGAGAGACAGGGAACAGAGAGAGACAGACAGGGAACGGGAGAGAGAGACAGGGAACGGGAGAGAGAGACAGGGAACGGGAGAGAGACAGGGAACGGGAACGGGAGAGAGAGACAGGGAACGGGAGAGAGAGACAGGGAACGGGAGAGAGAGACAGGGAACGGGAGAGAGAGACAGGGAACGGGAGAGAGAGACAGGGAACGGGAGAGAGAGACAGGGAACGGGAGAGAGAGACAGGGAACGGGAGAGAGAGACAGGGAACGGGAGAGAGAGACAGGGGAGAGAGAGAGACAGGGAGAGAGAGAGACAGGGAACAGGGGAGAGAGAGACGGGAGAGAGAGACAGGGAACAGAGAGAGACAGGGAACAGAGAGAGACAGGGAACAGAGAGAGACAGGGAACGGAGAGAGACAGGGAACGGGAGAGAGAGACAGGGAAGGAACAGAGAGAGAGACAGGGAACAGGAGAGAGAGACAGGGAACGGGAGAGAGAGACAGGGAACGGGAGAGAGAGACAGGGAACTGAGACGGAGAGAGACAGGGAACTGAGACTGAGAGAGACAGGGAACTGAGACGGAGAGAGACAGGGAACTGAGACGGAGAGAGACAGGGAACTGAGACGGAGAGAGACAGGGAACTGAGACGGAGAGAGACAGGGAACTGAGACTGAGAGAGAGTGGTAGTCAGAGAGCTGTTTGTGTAATGCTGCAGTGAGCTCTTCAAGGATACTGTTTTACCTTACATCATCCCAAAATGACAATCAATACAGAGTTTTGTTCGTCTGGGTCTGTCCTTCAACTTGCCATGTTTTACTCTTAGACTACATTACTTGGGCTTCCAAATACAATTGACTAAATTGAAATGTATCGACAGACACACTCCATGCAGGTTTAGGAATCATTTGAAATTGTCCATGACAGGCAGGGAGGCAGACGAGTAGGCAGGGAAGTGGATTGAAGGACTGGTACGTAGACAGGTAGGCAACAATACTCAAATCTTTCCATGTCCTTTTCTTCTTGGTCGGTTTCATAAGCTGCATGCAGCATTTCTCTGCTTGTTAAACCATGATCACTAAAGCCACTTCCCAACACTGCAAACACACAACACTGAATGTGACTCGACTCCTAATAAACAGAGGGCTTTTAACATCCCTTTAAGACCTTCATTTGGTCAGCTTTTTACGTGACAGGAATGTGCTTAGTAACAACAGGATGCTAGATACATTTTTTTATGTAAAGCAAGGCCATGTCAGTGTTTTCAATAATGGCACTATTAACTCTGAGAGATGTTTTGTCACACGGTGATGTTCTGTTTCCTGTCACTGGAACTGCTCTGCTCTTCAGTCTGTCAGATCAGAACTACAGAAGGACATGTTTGCCTGGGCGCCCTGACTCTGGATCAAAGTACGTTCTGTCTGTGCTGCTTGCTCAGGATAATACTGTGGTATTTTGTGGCTGTCCAAGCAGGGGTATGTAGTGGGGAACTGAGAAGTAGCCTATCTAGGAGCTTGACTGAAGTGTATATCGCTCTCTCTCTCTCAGCCCCCATGTGGCGTGAGGCCCAGCCAACAGAGTAACTCATAGAGACATTTTTGTTTGCAACTAAAGCAGCGAGGCTGAGAGTGATGATACAGCACGGCCATAAACATCTTTATTGATCCAGCTATAAAACTCACACTGTAGGATGGGGAGAAGGGACAGGGCTGGTCTGGAGTTGTGTTATTTGTGTTATTATGCTCAATTAAATTGGCAGGGCCGTGTAATCTTGCTTAGACTAGGAGCAATAGTTATAGCGAGAGAGGTTACTTCAAATGGTCAGACTGACCATCTGTAATGTGCTCTACGTTTCTAACCCGAATCCCTTCTTTCCCCGGTCCACAGAGAAGAAGGAGGTGACTCAGAGTCTGGAGAACTACACGTCTAAATGTCCTGGAGGAATGGAGGTTCTCACCCTGCCTGATGGACTCAAACTGCCCCCAGTACCGTTAAGCAAGCTACCCATCGTCAGGTACGTCAGTCAGTCAATCGGATTTTTAAAGCCCTTTTTCAGCAACAGTTGTCAGGTAAGTCAGTCAAAGGTGGTGAGGGGTCTCTGGGTCGTGTTTATTAAGAACGAATGGATGAAAACGCTCTGAAACTGGGAGAAATGGGGAGGTAAAATCTGACCTTGTCCAATAAGAAACATCTGTTTTCGTGTTCCATTGCAAAACGTTTTGCTACGGTGTGCCCTAATGAACACAACCCTGGTGTATGAACTGTCATTCTGATTTGATGTAATCAATGTACCAATGAGCTCATCATTGTTACCACAATGTTCTAACATTGAGTAGCTACTACTCAAAAAATGTAGCTCTTCTCCTCCCTCCTGGTCAGAACAGAGTTATAGCTGTTTGAGAGCTAAGTGAACATTTTACATGACACTCTGATTTACAGAAGCATCTACTTGTAAATGTATTTATGGTGAAATTTGACTCATTTACGTTTCAGTAAAAGTCAGTCATATAGCAGAAATGACACCACTGTTCAATAGGCCTGGTTTGACTAATCTGGGGCTCTGTTTAATAGGCTAGTCTGGGGCTCTGTTGAATAGGCTAGTCTGGGGCTCTGTTGAATAGGCTAGTCTGGGGCTCTGTTGAATAGGCTTGGCTAGTCTGGAGGCTCTGTTGAATAGGCTAGTCTGGGGCTCTGTTGAATAGGCTAGTCTGGAGGCTCTGTTGAATAGGCTAGTCTGGGGCTCTGTTGAATAGGCTAGTCTGGGGCTCTGTTGAATAGGCTAGTCTGGAGGCTCTGTTGAATAGGCTAGTCTGGGGCTCTGTTGAATAGGCTAGTCTGGGGCTCTGTTGAATAGGCTAGTCTGGGGCTCTGTTGAATAGGCTAGTCTGGGGCTCTGTTGAATAGGCTAGTCTGGGGCTCTGTTGAATAGGCTAGTCTGGGGCTCTGTTGAATAGGCTAGTCTGGGGCTCTGTTGAATAGGCTAGTCTGGGGCTCTGTTGAATAGGCTAGTCTGGGGCTCTGTTGAATAGGCTAGTCTGGGGCTCTGTTGAATAGGCTAGTCTGGGGCTCTGTTGAATAGGCTAGTCTGGGGCTCTGTTGAATAGGCTAGTCTGGAGGCTCTGTTGAATAGGCTTGGCTAGTCTGGAGGCTCTGTTGAATAGGCTTGGCTAGTCTGGAGGCTCTGTTGAATAGGCTTGTCTGGATGCTCTGTTGAATAGGCTAGTCTGGATGCTCTGTTGAATAGGCTTGTCTGGATGCTCTGTTGAATAGGCTTGTCTGGAGGCTCTGTTGAATAGGCTTGTTTGGAGGCTCTGTTGAATAGGCTTGGCTAGTCTGGAGGCTGTTGAATAGGCTTGGCTAGTCTGGAGGCTGTTGAATAGGCTTGGCTAGTCTGGAGGCTCTGTTGAATAGGCTAGTCTGGAGGCTCTGTTGCATAGGCTAGTCTGGAGGCTCTGTTGCATAGGCTAGTCTGGAGGGTCTGTTGCATAGGCTAGTCTGGAGGCTCTGTTGAATAGGCTAGTCTGGAGGCTCTGTTGAATAGGCTAGTCTGGAGGCTCTGTTGAATAGGCTAGTCTGGAGGCTCTGTTGAATAGGCTAGTCTGGAGGCTCTGTTGAATAGGCTAGTCTGGAGGCTCTGTTGAATAGGCTAGTTTGGAGGCTCTGTTGAATAGGCTTGGCTAGTCTGGAGGCTCTGTTGAATAGGCTTGGCTAGTCTGGAGGCTCTGTTGAATAGGCTTGGCTAGTCTGGAGGCTCTGTTGAATAGGCTAGTCTGGAGGCTCTGTTGCATAGGCTAGTCTGGAGGCTCTGTTGAATAGGCTAGTCTGGAGGCTCTGTTGAATAGGCTAGTCTGGAGGCTCTGTTGAATAGGCTAGTCTGGAGGCTCTGTTGAATAGGCTAGTCTGGAGGCTCTGTTGAATAGGCTAGTCTGGAGGCTCTGTTGAATAGGCTAGTCCGGAGGCTCTGTTGAATAGGCTAGTCCGGAGGCTCTGTTGAATAGGCTAGTCCGGAGGCTCTGTTGAATAGGCTAGTCCGGAGGCTCTGTTGAATAGGCTAGTCCGGAGGCTCTGTTGAATAGGCTAGTCCGGAGGCTCTGTTGAATAGGCTAGTCCGGAGGCTCTGTTGAATAGGCTAGTCCGGAGGCTCTGTTGAATAGGCTTGGCTAGTCCGGAGCTCTGTTGAATAGGCATGGCTAGTCTGGAGGCTCTGTTGAATAGGCTACTCTGGGGCTCTGTTGAATAGGCTAGTCTGGGGCTCTGTTGAATAGGCTAGTCTGGGGCTCTGTTGCATAGGCTAGTCTGGAGGCTCTGTTGAATAGGCTAGTCTGGAGGCTCTGTTGAATAGGCTTGTCTGGATGCTCTGTTGAATAGGCTAGTCTGGATGCTCTGTTGAATAGGCTTGTCTGAAGACTCTGTTGAATAGGCTTGTCTGGAGGCTCTGTTGAATAGGCTTGTCTGGAGGGAGGCTCTTTTGAATAGGCTAGTTTGGAGGCTCTGTTGAATAGGCTTGGCTAGTCTGGAGGCTCTGTTGAATAGGCTTGGCTAGTCTGGAGGCTCTGTTGAATAGGCTAGTCTGGAGGCTCTGTTGCATAGGCTAGTCTGGAGGCTCTGTTGCATAGGCTAGTCTGGAGGCTCTGTTGAATAGGCTAGTCTGGAGGCTCTGTTGAATAGGCTAGTCTGGAGGCTCTGTTGAATAGGCTAGTCTGGAGGCTCTGTTGAATAGGCTAGTCTGGAGGCTCTGTTGAATAGGCTAGTCTGGAGGCTCTGTTGAATAGGCTAGTCTGGAGGCTCTGTTGAATAGGCTAGTCTGGGGCTCTGTTGAATAGGCTAGTCTGGAGGCTCTGTTGAATAGGCTAGTCTGGAGGCTCTGTTGAATAGGCTAGTCTGGAGGCTCTGTTGAATAGGCTAGTCTGGAGGCTCTGTTGAATAGGCTAGTCTGGGGCTCTGTTGAATAGGCTAGTCTGGAGGCTGTTGAATAGGCTAGTCTGGAGGCTCTGTTGAATAGGCTAGTCTGGAGGCTCTGTTGAATAGGCTAGTCTGGAGGCTCTGTTGCATAGGCTAGTCTGGAGGCTCTGTTGAATAGGCTTGTCTGGAGACTCTGTTGAATAGGCTTGTCTGGAGACTCCGTTGAATAGGCTAGTCTGGAGACTCCGTTGAATAGGCTAGTCTGGAGACTCCGTTGAATAGGCTAGTCTGGAGGCTCTGTTGAATAGGCTAGTCTGGAGGCTCTGTTGAATAGGCTTGTCTGGAGGCTCTGTTGAATAGGCTTGTCTGGGGCTCTGTTGAATAGGCTAACCTGGAGGCTCTGTTGAATAGGCTAGTCTGGGGCTCTGTTGAATAGGCTTGGCTAGTCTGGAGGCTCTGTTGAATAGGCTTGGCTAGTCTGGAGGCTCTGTTGAATAGGCTAGTCTGGAGGCTCTGTTGAATAGGCTTGTCTGGATGCTCTGTTGAATAGGCTAGTCTGGATGCTCTGTTGAATAGGCTTGTCTGGAGGGAGGCTCTTTTGAATAGGCTAGTTTGGAGGCTCTGTTGAATAGGCTTGGCTAGTCTGGAGGCTCTGTTGAATAGGCTTGGCTAGTCTGGAGGCTCTGTTGAATAGGCTAGTCTGGAGGCTCTGTTGAATAGGCTAGTCTGGAGGCTCTGTTGAATAGGCTAGTCTGGAGGCTCTGTTGCATAGGCTAGTCTGGAGGCTCTGTTGCATAGGCTAGTCTGGAGGCTCTGTTGAATAGGCTAGTCTGGAGGCTCTGTTGAATAGGCTAGTCTGGAGGCTCTGTTGAATAGGCTAGTCTGGAGGCTCTGTTGAATAGGCTAGTCTGGAGGCTCTGTTGAATAGGCTTGTCTGGGGCTCTGTTGAATAGGCTAACCTGGAGGCTCTGTTGAATAGGCTAGTCTGGGGCTCTGTTGAATAGGCTAACCTGGAGACTGTGTTGAGTAGGCTTGTCTGGAGACTCTGTTGAATAGGCTTGTCTGGAGGGAGGCTCTTTTGAATTGGCTAGTTTGGAGGCTCTGTTGAATAGGCTTGGCTAGTCTGGAGGCTCTGTTGAATAGGCTTGGCTAGTCTGGAGGCTCTGTTGAATAGGCTAACCTGGAGACTGTGTTGAGTAGGCTTGTCTGGAGGGAGGCTCTTTTGAATTGGCTAGTTTGGAGGCTCTGTTGAATAGGCTTGGCTAGTCTGGAGGCTCTGTTGAATAGGCTTGGCTAGTCTGGAGGCTCTGTTGAATAGGCTAGTCTGGAGGCACTGGTGAATAGGCTAGTCTGGAGACTCTGTTGAATAGGCTAGTCTGGAGACTCTGTTGAATAGGCTTGTCTGGAGGCTCTGTTGAATAGGCTTGTCTGGAGGCTCTGTTGAATAGGCTTGTCTGGGGCTCTGATGAATAGGCTAACCTGGAGGCTCTGTTGAATAGGCTTGGCTAGTCTGGAGGCTCTGTTGAATAGGCTTGGCTAGTCTGGAGGCTCTGTTGAATAGGCTTGGCTAGTCTGGAGGCTCTGTTGAATAGGCTTGGCTAGTCTGGAGGCTCTGTTGCATAGGCTAGTCTGGATGCTCTGTTGAATAGGCTTGTCTGAAGACTCTGTTGAATAGGCTTGTCTGGAGGCTCTGTTGAATAGGCTTGTCTGGAGGCTCTTTGAATAGGCTAGTTTGGAGGCTCTGTTGAATAGGCTTGGCTAGTCCGGAGCTCTGTTGAATAGGCATGGCTAGTCTGGAGGCTCTGTTGAATAGGCTTGGCTAGTCTGGAGGCTCTGTTGAATAGGCTAGTCTGGAGGCTCTGTTGAATAGGCTTGTCTGGATGCTCTGTTGAATAGGCTTGGCTAGTCTGGAGGCTCTGTTGAATAGGCTTGGCTAGTCTGGAGGCTCTGTTGAATAGGCTAACCTGGAGACTGTGTTGAGTAGGCTTGTCTGGAGACTCTGTTGAATAGGCTTGTCTGGAGGGAGGCTCTTTTGAATTGGCTAGTTTGGAGGCTCTGTTGAATAGGCTAGTCTGGAGGCTCTGTTGAATAGGCTTGGCTAGTCTGGAGGCTCTGTTGAATAGGCTAGTCTGGAGGCTCTGGTGAATAGGCTTGTCTGGGGCTCTGTTGAATAGGCTAACCTGGAGGCTCTGTTGAATAGGCTAGTCTGGGGCTCTGTTGAATAGGCTAACCTGGAGACTGTGTTGAGTAGGCTTGTCTGGAGACTCTGTTGAATAGGCTTGTCTGGAGGCTCTTTTGAATTGGCTAGTTTGGAGGCTCTGTTGAATAGGCTTGGCTAGTCTGGAGGCTCTGTTGAATAGGCTTGGCTAGTCTGGAGGCTCTGTTGAATAGGCTAGTCTGGAGGCTCTGGTGAATAGGCTAGTCTGGAGACTCTGTTGAATAGGCTAGTCTGGAGACTCTGTTGAATAGGCTTGTCTGGAGGCTCTGTTGAATAGGCTTGTCTGGGGCTCTGATGAATAGGCTAACCTGGAGGCTCTGTTGAATAGGCTTGGCTAGTCTGGAGGCTCTGTTGAATAGGCTTGGCTAGTCTGGAGGCTCTGTTGAATAGGCTTGGCTAGTCTGGAGGCTCTGTTGAATAGGCTTGGCTAGTCTGGAGGCTCTGTTGAATAGGCTAGTCTGGATGCTCTGTTGAATAGGCTTGTCTGAAGACTCTGTTGAATAGGCTTGTCTGGAGGCTCTGTTGAATAGGCTTGTCTGGAGGGGAGGCTCTTTTGAATAGGCTAGTTTGGAGGCTCTGTTGAATAGGCTTGGCTAGTCTGGAGCTCTGTTGAATAGGCATGGCTAGTCTGGAGGCTCTGTTGAATAGGCTTGGCTAGTCTGGAGGCTCTGTTGAATAGGCTAGTCTGGAGGCTCTGTTGAATAGGCTTGTCTGGATGCTCTGTTGAATAGGCTAGTCTGGATGCTCTGTTGAATAGGCTTGTCTGGATGCTCTGTTGAATAGGCTTGTCTGGAGGCTCTGTTGAATAGGCTTGTCTGGAGGGAGGCTCTTTTGAATAGGCTAGTTTGGAGGCTCTGTTGAATAGGCTTGGCTAGTCTGGAGGCTCTGTTGAATAGGCTTGGCTAGTCTGGAGGCTCTGTTGAATAGGCTAGTCTGGAGGCTCTGTTGCATAGGCTAGTCTGGAGGCTCTGTTGCATAGGCTAGTCTGGAGGCTCTGTTGAATAGGCTAGTCTGGAGGCTCTGTTGAATAGGCTAGTCTGGAGGCTCTGTTGAATAGGCTAGTCTGGAGGCTCTGTTGAATAGGCTAGTCTGGAGGCTCTGTTGAATAGGCTAGTCTGGAGGCTCTGTTGAATAGGCTAGTCTGGAGGCTCTGTTGAATAGGCTAGTCTGGATGCTCTGTTGAATAGGCTTGTCTGAAGACTCTGTTGAATAGGCTAGTCTGGGGCTCTGTTGAATAGGCTAGTCTGGAGGCTGTTGAATAGGCTAGTCTGGAGGCTGTTGAATAGGCTAGTCTGGAGGCACTGGTGAATAGGCTAGTCTGGAGACTCTGTTGAATAGGCTAGTCTGGAGACTCTGTTGAATAGGCTTGTCTGGAGGCTCTGTTGAATAGGCTTGTCTGGGGCTCTGATGAATAGGCTAACCTGGAGGCTCTGTTGAATAGGCTTGGCTAGTCTGGAGGCTCTGTTGAATAGGCTTGGCTAGTCTGGAGGCTCTGTTGAATAGGCTTGGCTAGTCTGGAGGCTCTGTTGAATAGGCTTGGCTAGTCTGGAGGCTCTGTTGCATAGGCTAGTCTGGATGCTCTGTTGAATAGGCTTGTCTGAAGACTCTGTTGAATAGGCTTGTCTGGAGGCTCTGTTGAATAGGCTTGTCTGGAGGGAGGCTCTTTTGAATAGGCTAGTTTGGAGGCTCTGTTGAATAGGCTTGGCTAGTCCGGAGCTCTGTTGAATAGGCATGGCTAGTCTGGAGGCTCTGTTGAATAGGCTTGGCTAGTCTGGAGGCTCTGTTGAATAGGCTAGTCTGGAGGCTCTGTTGAATAGGCTTGTCTGGATGCTCTGTTGAATAGGCTAGTCTGGATGCTCTGTTGAATAGGCTTGTCTGAAGACTCTGTTGAATAGGCTTGTCTGGAGGCTCTGTTGAATAGGCTTGTCTGGAGGGAGGCTCTTTTGAATAGGCTAGTTTGGAGGCTCTGTTGAATAGGCTTGGCTAGTCTGGAGGCTCTGTTGAATAGGCTTGGCTAGTCTGGAGGCTCTGTTGAATAGGCTAGTCTGGAGGCTCTGTTGCATAGGCTAGTCTGGAGGCTCTGTTGCATAGGCTAGTCTGGAGGCTCTGTTGAATAGGCTAGTCTGGAGGCTCTGTTGAATAGGCTAGTCTGGAGGCTCTGTTGAATAGGCTAGTCTGGAGGCTCTGTTGAATAGGCTAGTCTGGATGCTCTGTTGAATAGGCTTGTCTGAAGACTCTGTTGAATAGGCTTGTCTGGAGGCTCTGTTGAATAGGCTTGTCTGGAGGGAGGCTCTTTTGAATAGGCTAGTTTGGAGGCTCTGTTGAATAGGCTTGGCTAGTCTGGAGGCTCTGTTGAATAGGCTTGGCTAGTCTGGAGGCTCTGTTGAATAGGCTAGTTTGGAGGCTCTGTTGAATAGGCTTGGCTAGTCTGGAGGCTCTGTTGCATAGGCTAGTCTGGAGGCTCTGTTGAATAGGCTAGTCTGGAGGCTCTGTTGAATAGGCTAGTCTGGAGGCTCTGTTGAATAGGCTAGTCTGGAGGCTCTGTTGAATAGGCTAGTCTGGAGGCTCTGTTGAATAGGCTAGTCTGGAGGCTCTGTTGAATAGGCTAGTCTGGGGCTCTGTTGAATAGGCTAGTCTGGGGCTCTGTTGAATAGGCTAGTCTGGAGGCTCTGTTGAATAGGCTAGTCTGGAGGCTCTGTTGAATAGGCTAGTCTGGAGGCTCTGTTGAATAGGCTAGTCTGGAGGCTCTGTTGAATAGGCTAGTCTGGAGGCTCTGTTGAATAGGCTAGTCTGGAGGCTCTGTTGAATAGGCTAGTCTGGAGGCTCTGTTGAATAGGCTAGTCTGGAGGCTCTGGTGAATAGGCTAGTCTGGGG
This sequence comes from Oncorhynchus nerka, assembly GCF_034236695.1. NCBI lineage: Eukaryota > Metazoa > Chordata > Actinopteri > Salmoniformes > Salmonidae > Oncorhynchus > Oncorhynchus nerka. Next base: position 32,213,001 of record NC_088402.1, read on the forward strand.
CTCTGTTGAATAGGCTAGTCTGGAGGCTGTTGAATAGGCTAGTCTGGAGGCTCTGTTGAATAGGCTAGTCTGGAGGCTCTGTTGCATAGGCTAGTCTGGAGGCTCTGTTGCATAGGCTAGTCTGGAGGCTCTGTTGCATAGGCTAGTCTGGAGGCTCTGTTGAATAGGCTTGTCTGGAGACTCTGTTGAATAGGCTAGTCTGGAGACTCCGTTGAATAGGCTAGTCTGGAGACTCCGTTGAATAGGCTAGTCTGGAGGCTCTGGTGAATAGGCTAGTCTGGAGACTCTGTTGAATAGGCTTGTCTGGAGGCTCTGTTGAATAGGCTTGTCTGGGGCTCTGTTGAATAGGCTAACCTGGAGGCTCTGTTGAATAGGCTAGTCTGGGGCTCTGTTGAATAGGCTTGGCTAGTCTGGAGGCTCTGTTGAATAGGCTTGGCTAGTCTGGAGGCTCTGTTGAATAGGCTTGGCTTGTCTGGAGGCTCTGTTGAATAGGCTAGTCTGGGGCTCTGTTGAATAGGCTAACCTGGAGGCTCTGTTGAATAGGCTTGGCTAGTCTGGAGGCTCTGTTGAATAGGCTTGGCTAGTCTGGAGGCTCTGTTGAATAGGCTAGTCTGGAGGCTCTGTTGAATAGGCTTGGCTAGTCTGGAGGCTCTGTTGCATAGGCTAGTCTGGATGCTCTGTTGAATAGGCTTGTCTGAAGACTCTGTTGAATAGGCTTGTCTGGAGGCTCTGTTGAATAGGCTTGTCTGGAGGGAGGCTCTTTTGAATAGGCTAGTTTGGAGGCTCTGTTGAATAGGCTTGGCTAGTCCGGAGCTCTGTTGAATAGGCATGGCTAGTCTGGAGGCTCTGTTGAATAGGCTTGGCTAGTCTGGAGGCTCTGTTGAATAGGCTAGTCTGGAGGCTCTGTTGAATAGGCTTGTCTGGATGCTCTGTTGAATAGGCTTGGCTAGTCTGGAGGCTCTGTTGAATAGGCTTGGCTAGTCTGGAGGCTCTGTTGAATAGGCTAACCTGGAGACTGTGTTGAGTAGGCTTGTCTGGAGACTCTGTTGAATAGGCTTGTCTGGAGGGAGGCTCTTTTGAATTGGCTAGTTTGGAGGCTCTGTTGAATAGGCTTGGCTAGTCTGGAGGCTCTGTTGAATAGGCTTGGCTAGTCTGGAGGCTCTGTTGAATAGGCTAGTCTGGAGGCTCTGGTGAATAGGCTTGTCTGGGGCTCTGTTGAATAGGCTAACCTGGAGGCTCTGTTGAATAGGCTAGTCTGGGGCTCTGTTGAATAGGCTAACCTGGAGACTGTGTTGAGTAGGCTTGTCTGGAGACTCTGTTGAATAGGCTTGTCTGGAGGGAGGCTCTTTTGAATTGGCTAGTTTGGAGGCTCTGTTGAATAGGCTTGGCTAGTCTGGAGGCTCTGTTGAATAGGCTTGGCTAGTCTGGAGGCTCTGTTGAATAGGCTAGTCTGGAGGCTCTGGTGAATAGGCTAGTCTGGAGGCTCTGTTGAATAGGCTAGTCTGGAGACTCTGTTGAATAGGCTTGTCTGGAGGCTCTGTTGAATAGGCTTCTCTGGGGCTCTGATGAATAGGCTAACCTGGAGGCTCTGTTGAATAGGCTTGGCTAGTCTGGAGGCTCTGTTGAATAGGCTTGGCTAGTCTGGAGGCTCTGTTGAATAGGCTTGGCTAGTCTGGAGGCTCTGTTGAATAGGCTTGGCTAGTCTGGAGGCTCTGTTGCATAGGCTAGTCTGGATGCTCTGTTGAATAGGCTTGGCTAGTCTGGAGGCTCTGTTGCATAGGCTAGTCTGGATGCTCTGTTGAATAGGCTTGTCTGAAGACTCTGTTGAATAGGCTTGTCTGGAGGCTCTGTTGAATAGGCTTGTCTGGAGGGAGGCTCTTTGAATAGGCTAGTTTGGAGGCTCTGTTGAATAGGCTTGGCTAGTCTGGAGGCTCTGTTGAATAGGCATGGCTAGTCTGGAGGCTCTGTTGAATAGGCTTGGCTAGTCTGGAGGCTCTGTTGAATAGGCTAGTCTGGAGGCTCTGTTGAATAGGCTTGTCTGGATGCTCTGTTGAATAGGCTAGTCTGGATGCTCTGTTGAATAGGCTTGTCTGAAGACTCTGTTGAATAGGCTTGTCTGGAGGCTCTGTTGAATAGGCTTGTCTGGAGGGAGGCTCTTTTGAATAGGCTAGTCTGGAGGCTCTGTTGAATAGGCTTGGCTAGTCTGGAGGCTCTGTTGAATAGGCTAGTCTGGAGGCTCTGTTGAATAGGCTAGTCTGGAGGCTCTGTTGCATAGGCTAGTCTGGAGGCTCTGTTGAATAGGCTAGTCTGGAGGCTCTGTTGAATAGGCTAGTCTGGAGGCTCTGTTGAATAGGCTAGTCTGGAGGCTCTGTTGAATAGGCTAGTCTGGAGGCTCTGTTGAATAGGCTAGTCTGGATGCTCTGTTGAATAGGCTTGTCTGGAGACTCTGTTGAATAGGCTTGTCTGGAGGCTCTGTTGAATAGGCTTGTCTGGAGGAGGCTCTTTTGAATAGGCTAGTTTGGAGGCTCTGTTGAATAGGCTTGGCTAGTCTGGAGGCTCTGTTGAATAGGCTAGTCTGGAGGCTCTGTTGAATAGGCTAGTCTGGAGGCTCTGTTGAATAGGCTTGGCTAGTCTGGAGGCTCTGTTGAATAGGCTAGTCTGGAGGCTCTGTTGAATAGGCTAGTCTGGAGGCTCTGTTGAATAGGCTAGTCTGGAGGCTCTGTTGAATAGGCTAGTCTGGAGGCTCTGTTGAATAGGCTAGTCTGGAGGCTCTGTTGAATAGGCTAGTCTGGAGGCTCTGTTGAATAGGCTAGTCTGGAGGCTCTGTTGAATAGGCTAGTCTGGAGGCTCTGTTGAATAGGCTAGTCTGGGGCTCTGTTGAATAGGCTAGTCTGGAGGCTGTTGAATAGGCTAGTCTGGAGGCTCTGTTGAATAGGCTAGTCTGGAGGCTCTGTTGAATAGGCTAGTCTGGAGGCTCTGTTGAATAGGCTAGTCTGGAGGCTCTGTTGAATAGGCTAGTCTGGAGGCTCTGTTGAATAGGCTAGTCTGGAGGCTCTGGTGAATAGGCTAGTCTGGGGCTCTGTTGAATAGGCTAGTCTGGAGGCTCTGTTGAATAGGCTAGTCTGGAGGCTCTGTTGAATAGGCTAGTCTGGAGGCTCTGTTGAATAGGCTAGTCTGGAGGCTCTGTTGCATAGGCTAGTCTGGAGGCTCTGTTGCATAGGCTAGTCTGGAGGCTCTGTTGAATAGGCTCCGTTGAATAGGCTAGTCTGGAGACTCCGTTGAATAGGCTAGTCTGGAGACTCCGTTGAATAGGCTAGTCTGGAGGCTCTGGTGAATAGGCTAGTCTGGAGACTCTGTTGAATAGGCTTGTCTGGAGGCTCTGTTGAATAGGCTTGTCTGGGGCTCTGTTGAATAGGCTAACCTGGAGGCTCTGTTGAATAGGCTAGTCTGGGGCTCTGTTGAATAGGCTTGGCTAGTCTGGAGGCTCTGTTGAATAGGCTTGGCTAGTCTGGAGGCTCTGTTGAATAGGCTTGGCTTGTCTGGAGGCTCTGTTGAATAGGCTAGTCTGGGGCTCTGTTGAATAGGCTAACCTGGAGGCTCTGTTGAATAGGCTTGGCTAGTCTGGAGGCTCTGTTGAATAGGCTTGGCTAGTCTGGAGGCTCTGTTGAATAGGCTAGTCTGGAGGCTCTGTTGAATAGGCTAGTCTGGAGGCTCTGTTGAATAGGCTAGTCTGGAGGCTCTGTTGAATAGGCTTGTCTGGAGGCTCTGTTGAATAGGCTAGTTTGGAGGCTCTGTTGAATAGGCTTGGCTAGTCTGGAGGCTCTGTTGAATAGGCTTGTCTGGTCTGGAGGCTCTGTTGAATAGGCTAGTCTGGAGGCTCTGTTGAATAGGCTAGTCTGGAGGCTCTGTTGAATAGGCTAGTCTGGAGGCTCTGTTGAAGTCTGGAGGCTCTGTTGAATAGGCTAGTCTGGAGGCTCTGTTGAATAGGCTAGTCTGGAGGCTCTGTTGAATAGGCTAGTCTGGAGGCTCTGTTGAATAGGCTAGTCTGGAGGCTCTGTTGAATAGGCTAGTCTGGAGGCTCTGTTGAATAGGCTAGTCTGGAGGCTCTGTTGAATAGGCTTGTCTGGAGGCTCTGTTGAATAGGCTAACCTGGAGGCTCTGTTGAATAGGCTAGTCTGGGGCTCTGTTGAATAGGCTAACCTGGAGACTGTGTTGAGTAGGCTTGTCTGGAGACTCTGTTGAATAGGCTTGTCTGGAGGGAGGCTCTTTTGAATTGGCTAGTTTGGTGGCTCTGTTGAATAGGCTTGGCTAGTCTGGAGGCTCTGTTGAATAGGCTTGGCTCTGGAGGCTCTGTTGAATAGGCTAGTCTGGAGGCTCTGGTGAATAGGCTTGTCTGGGGCTCTGTTGAATAGGCTAACCTGGAGGCTCTGTTGAATAGGCTAGTCTGGGGCTCTGTTGAATAGGCTAACCTGGAGACTGTGTTGAGTAGGCTTGTCTGGAGACTCTGTTGAATAGGCTTGTCTGGAGGGAGGCTCTTTTGAATTGGCTAGTTTGGAGGCTCTGTTGAATAGGCTTGGCTAGTCTGGAGGCTCTGTTGAATAGGCTTGGCTAGTCTGGAGGCTCTGTTGAATAGGCTAGTCTGGAGGCTCTGGTGAATAGGCTAGTCTGGAGACTGTTGAATAGGCTAGTCTGGAGACTCTGTTGAATAGGCTTGTCTGGAGGCTCTGTTGAATAGGCTTGTCTGGGGCTCTGATGAATAGGCTAACCTGGAGGCTCTGTTGAATAGGCTTGGCTAGTCTGGAGGCTCTGTTGAATAGGCTAGTCTGGAGGCTCTGTTGAATAGGCTAGTCTGGAGGCTCTGTTGAATAGGCTTGTCTGGGGCTCTGTTGAATAGGCTAACCTGGAGGCTCTGTTGCATAGGCTAGTCTGGATGCTCTGTTGAATAGGCTTGTCTGAAGACTCTGTTGAATAGGCTTGTCTGGAGGCTCTGTTGAATAGGCTTGTCTGGAGGGAGGCTCTTTTGAATAGGCTAGTTTGGAGGCTCTGTTGAATAGGCTTGGCTAGTCCGGAGCTCTGTTGAATAGGCATGGCTAGTCTGGAGGCTCTGTTGAATAGGCTTGTCTGAAGACTCTGTTGAATAGGCTTGTCTGGAGGCTCTGTTGAATAGGCTTGTCTGGAGGGAGGCTCTTTTGAATAGGCTAGTTTGGAGGCTCTGTTGAATAGGCTTGGCTAGTCTGGAGGCTCTGTTGAATAGGCTTGGCTAGTCTGGAGGCTCTGTTGAATAGGCTAGTCTGGAGGCTCTGTTGAATAGGCTAGTCTGGAGGCTCTGTTGAATAGGCTAGTCTGGAGGCTCTGGTGAATAGGCTAGTCTGGGGCTCTGTTGAATAGGCTAGTCTGGAGGCTGTTGAATAGGCTAGTCTGGAGGCTCTGTTGAATAGGCTAGTCTGGAGGCTCTGTTGAATAGGCTAGTCTGGAGACTGTGTTGAGTAGGCTTGTCTGGAGACTCTGTTGAATAGGCTAGTCTGGAGACTGTGTTGAATAGGCTTGTCTGGAGACTGTTGAATAGGCTAGTCTGGAGACTCCGTTGAATAGGCTAGTCTGGAGACTCCGTTGAATAGGCTAGTCTGGAGGCTCTGGTGAATAGGCTAGTCTGGAGACTGTTGAATAGGCTAGTCTGGAGACTCTGTTGAATAGGCTTGTCTGGAGGCTCTGTTGAATAGGCTTGTCTGGGGCTCTGATGAATAGGCTAACCTGGAGGCTCTGTTGAATAGGCTTGGCTAGTCTGGAGGCTCTGTTGAATAGGCTTGGCTAGTCTGGAGGCTCTGTTGAATAGGCTTGGCTAGTCTGGAGGCTCTGTTGAATAGGCTTGGCTAGTCTGGAGGCTCTGTTGCATAGGCTAGTCTGGAGGCTCTGTTGCATAGGCTAGTCTGGATGCTCTGTTGAATAGGCTTGTCTGAAGACTCTGTTGAATAGGCTTGTCTGGAGGCTCTGTTGAATAGGCTTGTCTGGAGGGAGGCTCTTTTGAATAGGCTAGTTTGGAGGCTCTGTTGAATAGGCTTGGCTAGTCTGGAGGCTCTGTTGAATAGGCTTGGCTAGTCTGGAGGCTCTGTTGAATAGGCTAGTCTGGAGGCTCTGTTGAATAGGCTAGTCTGGAGGCTCTGTTGAATAGGCTAGTCTGGAGGCTCTGTTGAATAGGCTAGTCTGGAGGCTCTGTTGAATAGGCTTGTCTGGAGGCTCTGTTGAATAGGCTTGTCTGGGGCTCTGATGAATAGGCTAACCTGGAGGCTCTGTTGAATAGGCTTGGCTAGTCTGGAGGCTCTGTTGAATAGGCTAGTCTGGAGGCTCTGTTGAATAGGCTAGTCTGGAGGCTCTGTTGAATAGGCTAGTCTGGAGGCTCTGTTGAATAGGCTTGTCTGGATGCTCTGTTGAATAGGCTAGTCTGGATGCTCTGTTGAATAGGCTTGTCTGAAGACTCTGTTGAATAGGCTTGTCTGGAGGCTCTGTTGAATAGGCTTGTCTGGAGGGAGGCTCTTTTGAATAGGCTAGTTTGGAGGCTCTGTTGAATAGGCTTGGCTAGTCTGGAGGCTCTGTTGAATAGGCTTGGCTAGTCTGGAGGCTCTGTTGAATAGGCTAGTCTGGAGGCTCTGTTGAATAGGCTAGTCTGGAGGCTCTGTTGAATAGGCTAGTCTGGAGGCTCTGTTGCATAGGCTAGTCTGGAGGCTCTGTTGAATAGGCTAGTCTGGAGGCTCTGTTGAATAGGCTAGTCTGGAGGCTCTGTTGAATAGGCTAGTCTGGAGGCTCTGTTGAATAGGCTAGTCTGGAGGCTCTGTTGAATAGGCTAGTCTGGAGGCTCTGTTGAATAGGCTAGTCTGGATGCTCTGTTGAATAGGCTAGTCTGGAGACTCTGTTGAATAGGCTTGTCTGGAGGCTCTGTTGAATAGGCTAGTCTGGGGAGACTGTTGAATAGGCTAGTCTGGAGACTGTGTTGAATAGGCTTGTCTGGATGCTCTGTTGAATAGGCTTGTCTGGAGGCTCTGTTGAATAGGCTAGTCTGGAGGCTCTGTTGAATAGGCTTGGCTAGTCTGGAGGCTCTGTTGAATAGGCTAGTCTGGAGGCTCTGTTGAATAGGCTAGTCTGGAGGCTCTGTTGAATAGGCTAGTCTGGAGGCTCTGTTGCATAGGCTAGTCTGGAGGCTCTGTTGAATAGGCTAGTCTGGAGGCTCTGTTGGATAGGCTAGTCTGGAGGCTCTGTTGAATAGGCTAGTCTGGAGGCTCTGTTGAATAGGCTAGTCTGGAGGCTCTGTTGAATAGGCTAGTCTGGATGCTCTGTTGAATAGGCTAGTCTGGAGACTCTGTTGAATAGGCTTGTCTGGAGGCTCTGTTGAATAGGCTAGTCTGGGGAGACTGTTGAATAGGCTAGTCTGGAGACTGTGTTGAATAGGCTTGTCTGGATGCTCTGTTGAATAGGCTTGTCTGGAGGCTCTGTTGCATAGGCTAGTCTGGAGGCTCTGTTGCATAGGCTAGTCTGGAGGCTCTGTTGAATAGGCTAGTCTGGAGGCTCTGTTGAATAGGCTAGTCTGGAGGCTCTGTTTAATAGGCTAGTCTGGAGGCTCTGTTGAATAGGCTAGTTTGGAGGCTCTGTTGAATAGGCTTGGCTAGTCTGGAGGCTCTGTTGAATAGGCTTGGCTAGTCTGGAGGCTCTGTTGAATAGGCTTGGCTAGTCTGGAGGCTCTGTTGAATAGGCTAGTCTGGATGCTCTGTTGCATAGGCTAGTCTGGAGGCTCTGTTGAATAGGCTAGTCTGGAGGCTCTGTTGAATAGGCTAGTCTGGAGGCTCTGTTGAATAGGCTAGTCTGGAGGCTCTGTTGAATAGGCTAGTCTGGAGGCTCTGTTGAATAGGCTAGTCTGGAGGCTCTGTTGAATAGGCTAGTCTGGAGGCTCTGTTGAATAGGCTAGTCTGGAGACTGTGTTGAATAGGCTTGTCTGGAGACTGTTGAATAGGCTAGTCTGGAGACTCCGTTGAATAGGCTAGTCTGGAGACTCCGTTGAATAGGCTAGTCTGGAGGCTCTGGTGAATAGGCTAGTCTGGAGACTGTTGAATAGGCTAGTCTGGAGACTCTGTTGAATAGGCTTGTCTGGAGGCTCTGTTGAATAGGCTTGTCTGGGGCTCTGATGAATAGGCTAACCTGGAGGCTCTGTTGAATAGGCTTGGCTAGTCTGGCGGCTCTGTTGAATAGGCTTGGCTAGTCTGGAGGCTCTGTTGAATAGGCTTGGCTAGTCTGGAGGCTCTGTTGAATAGGCTTGGCTAGTCTGGAGGCTCTGTTGCATAGGCTAGTCTGGAGGCTCTGTTGCATAGGCTAGTCTGGAGGCTCTGTTGCATAGGCTAGTCTGGATGCTCTGTTGAATAGGCTTGTCTGAAGACTCTGTTGAATAGGCTTGTCTCGAGGCTCTGTTGAATAGGCTTGTCTGGAGGGAGGCTCTTTTGAATAGGCTAGTTTGGAGGCTCTGTTGAATAGGCTTGGCTAGTCTGGAGGCTCTGTTGAATAGGCTTGGCTAGTCTGGAGGCTCTGTTGAATAGGCTAGTCTGGAGGCTCTGTTGAATAGGCTAGTCTGGAGGCTCTGTTGAATAGGCTAGTCTGGAGGCTCTGTTGCATAGGCTCTGGAGGCTCTGTTGAATAGGCTTGTCTGGAGGCTCTGTTGAATAGGCTTGTCTGGGGCTCTGATGAATAGGCTCTCTGTTGAATAGGCTTGGCTAGTCTGGAGGCTCTGTTGAATAGGCTAGTCTGGAGGCTCTGTTGAATAGGCTAGTCTGGAGGCTCTGTTGAATAGGCTAGTCTGGAGGCTCTGTTGAATAGGCTTGTCTGGATGCTCTGTTGAATAGGCTAGTCTGGATGCTCTGTTGAATAGGCTTGTCTGAAGACTCTGTTGAATAGGCTTGTCTGGAGGCTCTGTTGAATAGGCTTGTCTGGAGGCTCTGTTGAATAGGCTAGTTTGGAGGCTCTGTTGAATAGGCTTGGCTAGTCTGGAGGCTCTGTTGAATAGGCTTGGCTAGTCTGGAGGCTCTGTTGAATAGGCTAGTCTGGAGGCTCTGTTGAATAGGCTAGTCTGGAGGCTCTGTTGAATAGGCTAGTCTGGAGGCTCTGTTGCATAGGCTAGTCTGGAGGCTCTGTTGAATAGGCTAGTCTGGAGGCTCTGTTGAATAGGCTAGTCTGGAGGCTCTGTTGAATAGGCTAGTCTGGAGGCTCTGTTGAATAGGCTAGTCTGGAGGCTCTGTTGAATAGGCTAGTCTGGAGGCTCTGTTGAATAGGCTAGTCTGGATGCTCTGTTGAATAGGCTAGTCTGGAGACTCTGTTGAATAGGCTTGTCTGGAGGCTCTGTTGAATAGGCTAGTCTGGGGAGACTGTTGAATAGGCTAGTCTGGGGAGACTGTTGAATAGGCTAGTCTGGAGACTGTGTTGAATAGGCTTGTCTGGATGCTCTGTTGAATAGGCTTGTCTGGAGGCTCTGTTGAATAGGCTAGTCTGGAGGCTCTGTTGAATAGGCTTGGCTAGTCTGGAGGCTCTGTTGAATAGGCTAGTCTGGAGGCTCTGTTGAATAGGCTAGTCTGGAGGCTCTGTTGAATAGGCTAGTCTGGAGGCTCTGTTGCATAGGCTAGTCTGGAGGCTCTGTTGAATAGGCTAGTCTGGAGGCTCTGTTGGATAGGCTAGTCTGGAGGCTCTGTTGAATAGGCTAGTCTGGAGGCTCTGTTGAATAGGCTAGTCTGGAGGCTCTGTTGAATAGGCTAGTCTGGATGCTCTGTTGAATAGGCTAGTCTGGAGACTCTGTTGAATAGGCTTGTCTGGAGGCTCTGTTGAATAGGCTAGTCTGGGGGACTGTTGAATAGGCTAGTCTGGAGGCTCTGTTGAATAGGCTTGTCTGGATGCTCTGTTGAATAGGCTTGTCTGGAGGCTCTGTTGAATAGGCTAGTCTGGAGGCTCTGTTGCATAGGCTAGTCTGGAGGCTCTGTTGAATAGGCTAGTCTGGAGGCTCTGTTGAATAGGCTAGTCTGGAGGCTCTGTTGAATAGGCTAGTCTGGAGGCTCTGTTGAATAGGCTAGTCTGGAGGCTCTGTTGAATAGGCTTGGCTAGTCTGGAGGCTCTGTTGAATAGGCTTGGCTCTGGAGGCTCTGTTGAATAGGCTTGGCTAGTCTGGAGGCTCTGTTGAATAGGCTAGTCTGGATGCTCTGTTGCATAGGCTAGTCTGGAGGCTCTGTTGAATAGGCTAGTCTGGAGGCTCTGTTGAATAGGCTAGTCTGGAGGCTCTGTTGAATAGGCTAGTCTGGAGGCTCTGTTGAATAGGCTCTGTTGAATAGGCTAGTCTGGAGGCTCTGTTGAATAGGCTAGTCTGGAGGCTCTGTTGAATAGGCTAGTCTGGAGGCTCTGTTGAATAGGCTAGTCTGGAGGCTCTGTTGAATAGGCTAGTCTGGAGGCTCTGTTGAATAGGCTAGTCTGGAGGCTCTGTTGAATAGGCTAGTCCGGAGGCTCTGTTGAATAGGCTAGTCCGGAGGCTCTGTTGAATAGGCTTGGCTAGTCCGGAGCTCTGTTGAATAGGCATGGCTAGTCTGGAGGCTCTGTTGAATAGGCTTGTCTGAAGACTCTGTTGAATAGGCTTGTCTGGAGGCTCTGTTGAATAGGCTAGTCTGGAGGCTCTGTTGAATAGGCTAGTTTGGAGGCTCTGTTGAATAGGCTTGGCTAGTCTGGAGGCTCTGTTGAATAGGCTTGGCTAGTCTGGAGGCTCTGTTGAATAGGCTAGTCTGGAGGCTCTGTTGAATAGGCTAGTCTGGAGGCTCTGTTGAATAGGCTAGTCTGGAGGCTCTGTTGAATAGGCTTGGCTAGTCTGGAGGCTCTGTTGAATAGGCTAGTCTGGAGGCTCTGTTGAATAGGCTAGTCTGGAGGCTCTGGTGAATAGGCTAGTCTGGGGCTCTGTTGAATAGGCTAGTCTGGAGGCTGTTGAATAGGCTAGTCTGGAGGCTCTGTTGAATAGGCTAGTCTGGAGGCTCTGTTGAATAGGCTAGTCTGGAGACTGTGTTGAGTAGGCTTGTCTGGAGACTCTGTTGAATATGCTAGTCTGGAGACTGTGTTGAATAGGCTTGTCTGGAGACTCTGTTGAATAGGCTAGTCTGGAGACTCCGTTGAATAGGCTAGTCTGGAGACTCCGTTGAATAGGCTAGTCTGGAGACTCCGTTGAATAGGCTAGTCTGGAGGCTCTGGTGAATAGGCTAGTCTGGAGACTCTGTTGAATAGGCTTGTCTGGGGCTTTGATGAATAGGCTAACCTGGAGGCTCTGTTGAATAGGCTTGGCTAGTCTGGAGGCTCTGTTGAATAGGCTTGGCTAGTCTGGAGGCTCTGTTGAATAGGCTTGGCTAGTCTGGAGGCTCTGTTGAATAGGCTTGGCTAGTCTGGAGGCTCTGTTGAATAGGCTAGTCTGGAGGCTCTGTTGCATAGGCTAGTCTGGAGGCTCTGTTGCATAGGCTTGTCTGAAGACTCTGTTGAATAGGCTTGTCTGGAGGCTCTGTTGAATAGGCTAGTCTGGATGCTCTGGTGAATAGGCTAGTCTGGGGCTCTGTTGAATAGGCTAGTCTGGAGACTGTGTTGAATAGGCTTGTCTGGAGACTCTGTTGAATAGGCTAGTCTGGAGACTCCGTTGAATAGGCTAGTCTGGAGGCTCTGGTGAATAGGCTAGTCTGGAGACTCTGTTGAATAGGCTTGTCTGGAGGCTCTGTTGAATAGGCTTGTCTGGAGGCTCTGTTGAATAGGCTAGTTTGGAGGCTCTGTTAAATAGGCTAGTCTGGAGGCTCTGTTGAATAGGCTATTCTGGAGGCTCTGTTGAATAGGCTTGGCTAGTCTGGAGGCTCTGTTGAATAGGCTTGGCTAGTCTGGAGGCTCTGTTGAATAGGCTAGTCTGGAGGCTCTGTTGAATAGGCTAGTCTGGAGGCTCTGTTGCATAGGCTAGTCTGGATGCTCTGTTGAATAGGCTTGTCTGGAGGCTCTGTTGAATAGGCTTGTCTGGAGGGAGGCTCTTTTGAATAGGCTAGTTTGGAGGCTCTGTTGAATAGGCTTGGCTAGTCTGGAGGCTCTGTTGAATAGGCTTGGCTAGTCTGGAGGCTCTGTTGAATAGGCTAGTCTGGAGGCTCTGATGAATAGGCTAGTCTGGAGGCTCTGTTGAATAGGCTAGTCTGGAGGCTCTGTTGCATAGGCTAGTCTGGAGGCTCTGTTGAATAGGCTTGTCTGGAGGCTCTGTTGAATAGGTTTGTCTGGGGCTCTGATGAATAGGCTAACCTGGAGGCTCTGTTGAATAGGCTTGGCTAGTCTGGAGGCTCTGTTGAATAGGCTTGGCTAGTCTGGAGGCTCTGTTGAATAGGCTTGGCTAGTCTGGAGGCTCTGTTGAATAGGCTTGGCTAGTCTGGAGGCTCTGTTGAATAGGCTAGTCTGGAGGCTCTGTTGCATAGGCTAGTCTGGAGGCTCTGTTGAATAGGCTTGTCTGAGTCTGGAATAGGCTCTGTTGGCTCTGTTGAATAGGCTAGTCTGGATGCTCTGGTGAATAGGCTAGTCTGGGGCTCTGTTGAATAGGCTAGTCTGGAGACTCTGTTGAATAGGCTTGTCTGGAGACTCTGTTGAATAGGCTAGTCTGGAGGCTCTGTTGAATAGGCTAGTCTGGAGGCTCTGTTGAATAGGCTAGTCTGGAGGCTCTGTTGAATAGGCTTGTCTGGAGGCTCTGTTGAATAGGCTTGTCTGGAGGCTCTGTTGAATAGGCTAGTTTGGAGGCTCTGTTGAATAGGCTAGTCTGGAGGCTCTGTTGAATAGGCTATTCTGGAGGCTCTGTTGAATAGGCTAGTCTGGAGGCTCTGTTGAATAGGCTTGGCTAGTCTGGAGGCTCTGTTGAATAGGCTAGTCTGGAGGCTCTGTTGAATAGGCTAGTCTGGAGGCTCTGTTGAATAGGCTTGTCTGGAGCTCTGTTGAATAGGCTTGTCTGGAGGCTCTGTTGAATAGGCTTGTCTGGAGGGGAGGCTCTTTGAATAGGCTAGTTTGGAGGCTCTGTTGAATAGGCTTGGCTAGTCTGGAGGCTCTGTTGAATAGGCTTGGCTAGTCTGGAGGCTCTGTTGAATAGGCTAGTCTGGAGGCTCTGATGAATAGGCTAGTCTGGAGGCTCTGTTGAATAGGCTAGTCTGGAGGCTCTGTTGCATAGGCTAGTCTGGAGGCTCTGTTGAATAGGCTTGTCTGGAGGCTCTGTTGAATAGGCTTGTCTGGGGCTCTGATGAATAGGCTAACCTGGAGGCTCTGTTGAATAGGCTTGGCTAGTCTGGAGGCTCTGTTGAATAGGCTTTGCTAGTCTGGAGGCTCTGTTGAATAGGCTAGTCTGGAGGCTCTGTTGAATAGGCTTGTCTGGATGCTCTGTTGAATAGGCTAGTCTGGATGCTCTGTTGAATAGGCTTGTCTGAAGACTCTGTTGAATAGGCTAGTCTGGAGGCTCTGTTGAATAGGCTAGTCTGGAGGCTCTGTTGCATAGGCTAGTCTGGAGGCTCTGTTGAATAGGCTAGTCTGGAGACTCTGTTGAATAGGCTTGTCTGGATGCTCTGTTGAATAGGCTTGTCTGGAGGCTCTGTTGAATAGGCTAGTCTGGAGGCTCTGTTGAATAGGCTAGTCTGGAGGCTCTGTTGAATAGGCTAGTCTGGAGGCTCTGTTGAATAGGCTAGTCTGGAGGCTCTGTTGAATAGGCTAGTCTGGATGCTCTGTTGAATAGGCTAGTTTGGAGGCTCTGTTGAATAGGCTTGTAGTCTGGAGGCTCTGTTGAATAGGCTTGGCTAGTCTGGAGGCTCTGTTGAATAGGCTTGGCTAGTCTGGAGGCTCTGTTGAATAGGCTAGTCTGGATGCTCTGTTGCATAGGCTAGTCTGGAGGCTCTGTTGAATAGGCTAGTCTGGAGGCTCTGTTGAATAGGCTAGTCTGGAGGCTCTGTTGAATAGGCTAGTCTGGAGGCTCTGTTGAATAGGCTAGTCTGGAGGCTCTGTTGAATAGGCTAGTCTGGAGGCTCTGTTGAATAGGCTAGTCTGGAGGCTCTGTTGAATAGGCTAGTCTGGAGGCTCTGTTGAATAGGCTAGTCTGGAGGCTCTGTTGAATAGGCTAGTCTGGAGGCTCTGTTGAATAGGCTAGTCTGGAGGCTCTGTTGAATAGGCTAGTCTGGAGGCTCTGTTGAATAGGCTAGTCTGGAGGCTCTGTTGAATAGGCTAGTCTGGAGGCTCTGTTGAATAGGCTAGTCCGGAGGCTCTGTTGAATAGGCTAGTCCGGAGGCTCTGTTGAATAGGCTAGTCCGGAGGCTCTGTTGAATAGGCTAGTCCGGAGGCTCTGTTGAATAGGCTAGTCCGGAGGCTCTGTTGAATAGGCTAGTCCGGAGGCTCTGTTGAATAGGCTTGGCTAGTCCGGAGCTCTGTTGAATAGGCATGGCTAGTCTGGAGGCTCTGTTGAATAGGCTTGTCTGAAGACTCTGTTGAATAGGCTTGTCTGGAGGCTCTGTTGAATAGGCTTGTCTGGAGGGAGGCTCTTTTGAATAGGCTAGTTTGGAGGCTCTGTTGAATAGGCTTGGCTAGTCTGGAGGCTCTGTTGAATAGGCTTGGCTAGTCTGGAGGCTCTGTTGAATAGGCTAGTCTGGAGGCTCTGTTGAATAGGCTAGTCTGGAGGCTCTGTTGAATAGGCTAGTCTGGAGGCTCTGTTGAATAGGCTAGTCTGGAGGCTCTGGTGAATAGGCTAGTCTGGGGCTCTGTTGAATAGGCTAGTCTGGAGGCTGTTGAATAGGCTAGTCTGGAGGCTCTGTTGAATAGGCTAGTCTGGAGGCTCTGTTGAATAGGGTTGTCTGGGGCTCTGTTGAATAGGCTAACCTGGAGGCTCTGTTGAATAGGCTAGTCTGGGGCTCTGTTGAATAGGCTAACCTGGAGGCTCTGTTGAATAGGCTTGGCTAGTCTGGAGGCTCTGTTGAATAGGCTTGGCTTGTCTGGAGGCTCTGTTGAATAGGCTAGTCTGGGGCTCTGTTGAATAGGCTAACCTGGAGGCTCTGTTGAATAGGCTTGGCTAGTCTGGAGGCTCTGTTGAATAGGCTTGGCTAGTCTGGAGGCTCTGTTGAATAGGCTAGTCTGGAGGCTCTGTTGAATAGGCTTGTCTGGATGCTCTGTTGAATAGGCTAGTCTGGATGCTCTGTTGAATAGGCTTGTCTGGAGGGAGGCTCTTTTGAATAGGCTAGTTTGGAGGCTCTGTTGAATAGGCTTGGCTAGTCTGGAGGCTCTGTTGAATAGGCTTGGCTAGTCTGGATGCTCTGTTGAATAGGCTTGTCTGGAGGGAGGCTCTTTTGAATAGGCTAGTTTGGAGGCTCTGTTGAATAGGCTTGGCTAGTCTGGAGGCTCTGTTGAATAGGCTTGTCTGGATGCTCTGTTGAATAGGCTAGTCTGGATACTCTGTTGAATAGGCTTGTCTGGAGGGAGGCTCTTTTGAATAGGCTAGTTTGGAGGCTCTGTTGAATAGTCTTGGCTAGTCTGGAGGCTCTGTTGAATAGGCTTGGCTAGTCTGGAGGCTCTGTTGAATAGGCTAGTCTGGAGGCTCTGTTGAATAGGCTAGTCTGGAGGCTCTGTTGCATAGGCTAGTCTGGAGGCTCTGTTGAATAGGCTAGTCTGCCTATTCATGCGGAGATGTAGAGAACAGTTGTTGCTGCGTGAGGGATCTCTAACTGAAAACACATGATCAAAGTGTCATCGTCTAGTCAGGTCTGTGTCATGGGGGATGTAGAGAATAGTTGTTGCTGCGTGAGGGATCTCTAACTGAAAACACAGGATCAAAGTGATTCCTGATTGGTTTTCAGCGGTCATAAAAGCCTTATTTACTTTGACAAAAATCATTATTTTGTAGTTCTTCAGACGGTATTGGCAGCAGCTCTGTAGAGATGATTTGGAATAAATAATAGTCAAATAAAACAAATGTAATAATATACACAGCAGCCAAAATATTTGATTAAAGGCATGTGAATAAATGATGGTTAATAAGTGATCAGCAGTAATGAGAAGTCACTGGGTTTTTATTCATTGTTTTATTCTGTGTTACAGCATTCAACCCACATAATCAAAATTAAAAACTGACCTCAACAAGCGCTAATACAATAGTTCTTTAAAGGCAGCCTAGTGTTTCGGTTACAGTAGGTTCACTCAGAATTCTGCCCACTTGTCTTATATAGCCACTTTTTCTCCCAGTTTTCTATCTTCTCCGTATCCATTTGTGGGTTGGCAGGGCCGTTAGTAGAACCAGGAGAGATGGAGGACCGTCTGTACCGTTTGTCTGTGTGTAGATAGATAGATGAATGTCTGGCTACTCACAGAGGTGATAAGTGCTGTGTCTACTAGCGCCAATTCACACCTTCACAGTGCTTTGCTCATTAAATGGCCTGGGCTTCAACCTCAGGACACAATTCACCAATTCTACTGGATTTCTGTTCCGCTGCCATCTGATTGACAGAGTTGTGTGTGATTGGCTCATGTCACCATGACAAAATCCATCTCATTTTCTCTCTCAGGACCTTTAATGTTCATGGCTGTTGAGATAAAATCTTTCTCTCTGCCTCCTTCGCTCCTTCTCCATCTCCCATCCCTTGACAAACGATCTGACCTTAATGGCCACATGTACTCTTAAATCTCCACCCAGCATGGCCACCCCGCGGAGCCTGGTTCCTCTCTAGGTTTTCTTACTGGGTTCCTGTCTTTCTAGGGAGTTTTTCCTAGCCACTGTGCTCCTGCATCTTCATTGCTTGCTGTTTGGGGTTTTAGGCTGGGTTTCTGTACAGCACTTTGTGACATTAGCTGATGTAAAAAGGGCTTTATAAATACATTTGATTGATTGGTTGGTTCTCCCCTGCTACAGATCAGTGAAGCTGCTGGATCTGCCCGTCAGCCTGCGTCCCCACAAGCAGAAAGGCCTTCTGGAAAACAACATGTCCTCCAAGAGTCCCTTCATCTACTCTCCCATCATCATGCAGAGGACCAGAGGAGAGGAGCGCACCAAGAAGATAGGTGGGCACACACACACACGCTGACGCTCACACTCACACACACACACCCTTCTGAAGTTGCCATGTCAAAGTAAAACAGTTTTAGGCCTACTAATATTTTCATTGTAAAACATCTATAAATAACCGTGATGAAATAAATTCATCCCTTATACACGCTTGGCTAATGCCATAATTAAACCAGGAGCTCGAGCTCCTGAATGTTATAATTTTTTGGGGGATCTGAAAACCCTCCAGTTTTAGCAGACTTTCTCATGATTGTGACGGATGACTTCTCAGGATGAGTTCTACTCTGGCTTCTCACAGAATCCAAGGAGTGTGAACTCTCTCTCACTCTGATACAGTGCCAAATCAGATGGACTCAACACAATGGCTGTTGTTAGAATTGTTATCGACTTTTTCACTATGACTGAAAGCCATTCCATCTTCATCCGTTCACTGTTTGTTCATTGTAGTCTCCCTTTGAGTGTAGTTGTGTCCTGTCTTAGTGTGATGCCGTCTGCAC
>NC_088402.1:32235577-32313077 GCF_034236695.1 Oncorhynchus nerka
GGAATTTCAATTTTGATGTTCCTTTTAATGGCTTAGAATGCTCTTCTTGCTTTGTCTCTCAGCTCATTCACAGCCATGTGAAAGCTACCTGTGTTGCTGATATTTAGTCCTAGATATGTGTAGTTTTTTGTGTGTTCTAATAGAACTGTGTCCAAATATAATTTATATTTGTCATCCTTATTTCCGGACCTTTTTTGGAATATCATTATAATTGTTTTTTTTAGGTTAACGGTCAGAGCCCAGGTCTGACAGAACCTGTGGTTAACGGTCAGAGCCCAGGTCTGACAGAACCTGTGGTTAACGGTCAGAGCCCAGGTCTGACAGAACCTGTGGTTAACGGTCAGAGCCTCAGGTCTGACAGAACCTGTGTTAACGGTCAGAGCCCAGGTCTGACAGAACCTGTGGTTAACGGTCAGAGCCCAGGTCTGACAGAACCTGTGGTTAACGGTCAGAGCCCAGGTCTGACAGAACCTGTGGTTAACGGTCAGAGCCCAGGTCTGACAGAACCTGTGGTTAACGGTCAGAGCCCAGGTCTGACAGAACCTGTGGTTAACGGTCAGAGCCCAGGTCTGACAGAACCTGTGGTTAACGCTCAGAGCCCAGGTCTGACAGAACCTGTGGTTAACGGTCAGAGCCCAGGTCTGACAGAACCTGTGGTTAACGGTCAGAGCCCAGGTCTGACAGAACCTGTGGTTAACGGTCAGAGCCCAGGTCTGACAGAACCTGTGGTTAACGCTCAGAGCCCAGGTCTGACAGAACCTGTGGTTAACGGTCAGAGCCCAGGTCTGACAGAACCTGTGGTTAACGGTCAGAGCCCAGGTCTGACAGAACCTGTGGTTAACAGTCAGAGCCCAGGTCTGACAGAACCTGTGGTTAACGCTCAGAGCCCAGGTCTGACAGAACCTGTAAAGATGATCTAGATCTAGGTGCAGCACCAGGTCATCTGCGTACAGCAGACACTTGATTTCAGTGTAGTGTAGGGTGAGACCTGGTGCTGCCAATTCTTCTATTGTTTTTGCCAATTCATTAATGTAGATGTTAAATAGTGTTGGACTTATTGGGCAGCCCTGTTTCACTCCCCGTCCCTGAGAGAAGAAGTCTGTTTGCTTGTTGCCAATTTTAACCGCACAATTGTTTTTAGTGTACATAGATTTAATAAAATCATATATTTTCCCTCCAATACCAAATCAAATCAAATCAAATCAAATCAAATTTATTTATATAGCCCTTCGTACATCAGCTGATATCTCAAAGTGCTGTACAGAAACCCAGCCTAAAACCCCAAACAGCAAACAATGCAGGTGTAAAAGGGCACGGTGGCTGTGAAAAACTCCCTAGAAAGGCCAAAACCTAGGAAGAAACCTAGAGAGGAACCAGGCTATCAGTGGGGTGGCCAGTCCTCTTCTGGCTGTGCTGGGTAGAGATTATAGCAGAACATGACCAAGATGTTCAAATGTTCATAAATGACCAGCATGGTGATGATAATAAGGCAGAACAGTTGAAACTGGAGCAGCAGCACAGTCAGGTGGACTGGGGACAGCAAGGAGCCATCATGAACCAGGTAGTCCTGGGGCACGGTCCTAGGGCTCAGGTCCTCCGAGAGAGAGAGAAAGAAAGAGAGAATTAGGAGAGTTTGTGGGGTGGCACAGTCCTCTTCTGGCTGTGCCGGGTGGCTCTTATAACAGAACGTGGGCAAGATGTTCAAATGTTCATAAATGACCAGCATGGTGAGGAGGGGCTGAATAATAGTAAGGCAGAACAGTTGAAACTGGAGCAGCAGCATGGCCAGGTGGACTGGGGACCCAAGGAGTCATCATGTCAGGTAGTCCTGGGACATGGTCCTGGGCCCAGGCCAGTTGAAACTGGAGCAGCAGCATGGCCAGGTGGACTGGGGACAGCAAGGAGTCATCATGTCAGGTAGTCCTGGGGCATGGTCCTAGGGCTCAGGTCCTCCAGAGAGAGAAAGAAAGAGAGAAGGAGAGAATTAGAGAACCTACATAGATTCACACAGGACACCGAATAGGACAGGAGAAGTACTCCAGATATAACAAACTGACCCTAGCCCCCCGACACATAAACTAATACCACTTTCTATTAGTTTATAAAAAGGACCTTCGTGCCAAATTGAATCAAATGCTTTCTTGAAATCTACAAAACACAAGTAGATTTTGCCTTTGTTTGAATTTGTGGTCTGTATATTAGATCATTTAATTTAAAATACCATCAGCACCACAGGCCTTTTTGGGTTGGAGAGTGCATAGTTTTTCCAATAATTGGGGTATCTACAGGATTCTGATAATCTTTGACTGCTGATTTAAGGATTTGTAATTTTTCTTGTATATCCTTTTGTTCTGGGCTCTTTGTTATATTCCTGTAGATGTTTTCAAAGTGATTTCTCCACATATCCCCATTTTGGATAGCCAATTCCTCATGATGAGGTTTGTTTCATTTATTCCAATTCTCCCAGACGTGGTTTGATTCTATGGATTCCTCAAATCCACCCAGCTGATTTCTAATGTGCTGTTCCTTTTTTGTTCTTAGGGTGTGTTTGTATTGCTTCAGTGTTTCCCCATATTGAAGGTGTATGTTTGTTCTTAGGGTGTGTTTGTATTGCTTCAGTGTTTCTCCATATTGAAGGTGTATGTTTGTTCTTAGGGTGTGTTTGTATTGCTTCAGTGTTTCCCCATATTGAAGGTGTATGTTTGTTCTTAGGGTGTGTTTGTATTGCTTCAGTGTTTCCCCATATTGAAGGTGTATGTTTGTTCTTAGGGTGTGTTTGTATTGCTTCAGTGTTTCCCCATATTGAAGGTGTATGTTTGTTCTTAGGGTGTGTTTGTATTGCTTCAGTGTTTCCCATATTGAAGGTGTATGTTTGTTCTTAGGGTTTGTTCTTTGCTTCAGTGTTTCCCCATATTGAAGGTGTATTTTGTTCTTATTTTTTCAGTGTTTCCCCATATTGAAGGTGTATGTTTGTTCTTATTCCTGTGTTTGTATTGCTTCAGTGTTTCCCCATATTGAAGGTGTATGTTTGTTCTTAGGATGTGTTTGTTTGCTTCAGTGTTTCCCCATATTGAAGGTGTATGTTTGTTCTTAGGGTGTGTTTGTATTGCTTCAGTGTTTCCCCATATTGAAGGTGTATGTTTGTTCTTAGGGTGTGTTTGTATTGCTTCAGTGTTTCCCCATATTGAAAGTGTATGTTTGTTCTTAGGGTGTGTTTGTATTGCTTCAGTGTTTCCCCATATTGAAGGTGTATGTTTGTTCTTAGGGTGTGTTTGTATTGCTTCAGTGTTTCCCCATATTGAAGGTGTATGTTTGTTCTTAGGGTGTGTTTGTATTGCTTCAGTGTTTCCCCATATTGAAGGTGTATGTTTGTTCTTAGGGTGTGTTTGTATTGCTTCAGTGTTTCCCCATATTGAAGGTGTATGTTTGTTCTTAGGGTGTGTTTGTATTGCTTCAGTGTTTCCCCATATTGAAGGTGTATGTTTGTTCTTAGGGTGTGTTTGTATTGCTTCAGTGTTTCCCCATATTGAAGGTGTATGTTTGTTCTTAGGGTGTGTTTTTATTGCTTCAGTGTTTCCCCATATTGAAGGTGTATGTTTGTTCTTAGGGTGTGTTTGTATTGCTTCAGTGTTTCCCCATATTGAAGGTGTATGTTTGTTCTTAGGTGTGTTTGTATTGCTTCAGTGTTTCCCCATATTGAAGGTGTATGTTTGTTCTTAGGGTGTGTTTGTATTGCTTCAGTGTTTCCCCATATTGAAGGTGTATGTTTGTTCTTAGGGTGTGTTTGTATTGCTTCAGTGGTTCCCCATATTGAAGGCGTATATTTTTGTTGTCTGGTTCTCTATGTTTTTGATTAGATGTATTTCTCAATGACTTTCTTAGATTTTTGCAGTCATTATCAAACCATGTTTCATTATCTGTTATTTCTGGTTTGCTCTTATGCTTCTTTAAATTAGCCAAGGAGGCTAACTTGTCAAATATAAAGTTTATGTTCCAAACAGCCAAATGTACACCTTCATTGCTGTAGGAGAATGTTAAGGCTAAAAAGTTGTCCAGGAGAGATTGTATTTTTTGGCTACTAATTGCTTTTTGGTTGATGTCTGTACTGTTTGCACTCCATCTATAGGCCTGTTTTGTACCATGTAATTTATTGGGCCGTGATGCTTCATGGTTGGGTTCTGCTCTTCTCAGATACACTGTGATTTTACTGTGGTCTGAGAGAGGTGTTAGTGGGCTGACTGTGAAGGCTCTGAGAGACTCTGGGTTTAGGTCGGTGAGGAAGTAGTCTACAGTGCTGCTGCCAAGGGATGAGCTGTAGGTGTACCTCCCAAAAGAGTCCCCTCTCAGCCTACCATTGACTATGTACAGACCCAGTGTTCCACTGAGCTGTAGGTGTACCTACCAAAAGAGTCTCCTCTCAGCCTACCATTGACTATGTACAGATCCAGTGTTCCACAGAGCTGTAGGTGTACCTACCTAAAGAGTTCCCTGTCAGCTTACCATTGACTATGTACAGACCCAGTGTTCCACAGAGCTGTAGGTGTACCTACCTAAAGAGTCCCCTCTCAGCCTACCATTGACTATGTACAGACCCAGTGTTCCACAGAGCTGTAGGTGTACCTACCTAAAGAGTCTCCTCTCAGCCTACCATTGACTATGTACAGACACAGTGTTCCACAGAGCTGTAGGTGTACCTACCAAAAGAGTCCCCTCTCAGCCTACCATTGACTATGTACAGACCCAGTGTTCCACAGAGCTGTAGGTGTACCTACCAAAAGAGTCTCCTCTCAGCCTACCATTGACTATGTACAGATCCAGTGTTCCACAGAGCTGTAGGTGTACCTACCAAAAGAGTCCCCTCTCAGCCTACCATTGACTATGTACAGATCCAGTGTTCCACAGAGCTGTAGGTGTACCTACCTAAAGAGTCTCCTCTCAGCCTACCATTGACTATGTACAGACAGTGTTCCACAGAGCTGTAGGTGTACCTACCAAAAGAGTCCCCTCTCAGCCTACCATTGACTATGTACAGACACAGTGTTCCACAGAGCTGTAGGTGTACCTACCAAAAGAGTCCCCTCTCAGCCTACCATTGACTATGTACAGACACAGTGTTCCACAGAGCTGTAGGTGTACCTACCAAAAGAGTCCCCTCTCAGCTTACCATTGACTATGTACAGATCCAGTGTTCCACAGAGCTTCACGAGCTGTACTCTGTTTTTGTTTTTCACTTTGTCATAGTTGTTTCTGGGGGGGTATGTGGGGAGGGAAGGGTTGTTGCTTCCTGGTAGGTGTTTATCCCAATGACTGTTAATTGTGTCTTGTTCTTCTGCTGTTCTAGCATTCAGGTCTCCACAGAGCAGTACGTTGCCTTGGGCCTGAAAGTGACTAATTTCCCCCTCTAGAATGGAGAAACTCTCTGCATTGAAGTATGGTGACTCTGAGGGGGGAATGTATGTGGCACAGAGGAAGAGGGGTTTATCTGTTAAGACAGCCTCCTTGTTGATTTTTAACCATATAAAGAATTCTCCTGTTTTGATCAATTCGATTGAATTAATTAGTTCAGATTTATACCATATTAGCATTCCCCCTGAGTCTCTGCCCTGTGTGATTCCTTTTAATTTAGTGGATGGTATGATTATCTCCCTATAACCTAGTGGACAGCCAGTGGTTGGTATGATTATCTCCCTATAACCTAGTGGACAGCCAGTGGTTGGTATGATTATCTCCCTATAACCTAGTGGACAGCCAGTGGTTGGTATAATTATCTCCCTATAACCTAGTGGACAGCCAGTGGATGGTATGATTATCTCCCTATAACCTAGTGGACAGCCAGTGGATGGTATGATTATCTCCCTATAACCTAGTGGACAGCCAGTGGAAACATCACCTCTGCACCATGTTTCCTGTAGTACTACAATATCAACATCATCAATTTCTTTCAGGAAGTCTGGGTTTCTGCTCTTTAGTCCAAAAGCAGAGGACTTCAATCCTTGTAAATTCCAACATGCAACGTAAAAAGATTTGAAATGTTTTTCTCTCTTTACCTTCAAAATGAGACAAACACTCAATCCAACCAGAACTATTCAAATAGGATTTTTCAATTAAAGTAAACTCTTATTATGCAAATGTGATTTGTTTATCATTTAAGATTTATTTAAGAGTTCTTGTGCTCATCTTACTATGACCCTTGGCCTATCACATGTGAGCATAGTAGACTCAGCATTTGTTTCATGTCACTAATTTGGTTGGTGGGGCTGGGCCAGTTGCTCCTCTCACAGCCTGTGCGTAGCTCTGCCTGCTGGGCTGTGGCTCCTCCACGTGTGGGTCTGCGTTGGGAGGGCAGGGGGTGGGAGGCCTCGTCTGGGTGGCTCTGAAGCTGGGCTGGGGTGGTCTGTGCTGCGCTGGCTGTGGTGGGCATTGAGGTTGGTGGTGCTGTGGTCGTGGCTGGGGGTTCCAGGGTGCTGGTCCGGGGTGTTGTCTCGGTGATCTTGGGGGGGTGGAGATTGCTCCGCTGTTCCTGGGTGGAGAGGTCGTACTGCGGTTTAAAGCGACGTCCTTGAGAGTCTTGACAAGGATGGGGACGGTTTCCCTGTACAGGTGAACATGGTCATAGAGACAGTCCAGATCGATGGTGGGATGGTGGGGACTGTCTCCCTGTACAGGTGAACATGGTCATAGAGACAGTCCAGATCGATGGTGGGATGGTGGGGACTGTCTCCTAGTACAGGTGAACATGGTCATAGAGACAGTCCAGATCGATGGTGGGATGGTGTGGACTGTCTCCCTGTACAGGTGAACATGGTCATAGAGACAGTCCAGATCGATGGTGGGATGGTGGGGACTGTCTCCCTGTACAGGTGAACATGGTCATAGAGACAGTCCAGATCGATGGTGGGATGGTGGGGACTGTCTCCCTGTACAGGTGAACATGGTCATAGAGACAGTCCAGATCGATGGTGGGATGGTGTGGACTGTCTCCCTGTACAGGTGAACATGGTCATAGAGACAGTCCAGATTGATGGTGGGATGGTGGGGACTGTCTCCCTGTACAGGTGAACATGGTCATAGAGACAGTCCAGATCGATGGTGGGATGGTGGGGACTGTCTCCCTGTACAGGTGAACATGGTCATAGAGACAGTCCAGATCGATGGTGGGATGGTGGGGACTGTCTCCTAGTACAGGTGAACATGGTCATAGAGACAGTCCAGATCGATGGTGGGATGGTGGGGACTGTCTCCCTGTACAGGTGAACATGGTCAGAGAGACAGTCCAGATCGATGGTGGGATGGTGGGGACTGTCTCCTAGTACAGGTGAACATGGTCATAGAGACAGTCCAGATCGATGGTGGGATGGTGTGGACTGTCTCCCTGTACAGGTGAACATGGTCATAGAGACAGTCCAGATCGATGGTGGGGACTGTCTCCTAGTACAGGTGAACATGGTCATAGAGACAGTCCAGATCGATGGTGGGATGTTGGGGACTGTCTCCCTGTACAGGTGAACATGGTCATAGAGACAGTCCAGATCGATGGTGGGATGGTGGGGACTGTCTCCCTGTACAGGTGAACATGGTCATAGAGACAGTCCAGATCGATAGTGGGATGGTGGGGACTGTCTCCCTGTACAGGTGAACATGGTCATAGAGACAGTCCAGATCGAGGGTGGGATGGTGTGGACTGTCTCCTAGTACAGGTGAACATGGTCATAGAGACAGTCCAGATCGAGGGTGTGATGGTGGGGACTGTCTCCCTGTACAGGTGAACATGGTCATAGAGACAGTCCAGATCGAGGGTGGGATGGTGGGCCAGGTGTACATTGGGTCGCAGGCCACAGTCCCGGGAGAGGCTGGCGTGTATTCTTTGGATTGTGGCAGGGTGGAAGTCCTTCCTCTGTAGAAGGGTTGACACCACGATTCTTGAGTTGGGGAAGATTGCGGAGGCCTTCTCAATCACTCCCCGTAGTGAAGTCGCCACCCTCTCCTGCTGAGCACGCAGGTCGTTGCTTCCGGTGTGTATGATTATGTGGCTTGGTGACCCGAGATGGGCCTTATCAAGCAGCTCCATGGCACTCTGCATTGTTGTCACCACACCTTTCTCCTTTTGTGTCGAGGGAAAAGTTTCTTCTCCTGAACAAACTTCCCATTTGAGTCCATCAACAGGACGATGTCAGCCAGTGTTTCTTCTGGACTGGGGGGGGGGAGGGGGGGGCTGGTGGGTGTTGGAGCTGGGGTGTGGCTGGTCTGTGCCAGTGCCGCTGTCAGTGAGAGGCTGTTCTGTGGGTTGAGGAGGAGGGGTGCAGCAGGCAGGGCTGGGGAAGCCTGGCTGGTTGATCTGGGCTCCTGTCTGTCTGTCTGTCTGTCTGTCTGTCTGTCTGTCTGTCTGTCTGTCTGTCTGTCTGTCTGTCTGTCTGTCTGTCTGTCTGTCTGTCTGTCTGTCTGTCTGTCTGTCTGTCTGTCTGTCTGTCTGTCTGTCTGTCTGTCTGTCTGTCTGTCTGTCTGTCTGTCTGTCTGTCTGTCTGTCTGTCTGTCTGTCTGTCTCTGTCTGTCTGTCTGTCTGTCTGTCTGTCTGTCTGTCTGTCTGTCTGTCTGTCTGTCTGTCTGTCTGTCTGTCTGTCTGTCTGTCTGTCTGTCTGTCTGTCTGTCTGTCTGTCTGTCTGTCTGTCTGTCTGTCTGTCTGTCTGTCTGTCTGTCTGTCTGTCTGTCTGTCTGTCTGTCTGTCTGTCTGTCTGTCTGTCTGTCTGTCTGTCTGTCTGTCTGTCTGTCTGTCTGTCTGTCTGTCTGTCTGTCTGTCTGTCTGTCTGTCTGTCTGTCTGTCTGTCTGTCTGTCTGTCTGTCTGTCTGTCTGTCTGTCTGTCTGTCTGTCTGTCT
Source organism: Oncorhynchus nerka (assembly GCF_034236695.1). Lineage (NCBI taxonomy): Eukaryota > Metazoa > Chordata > Actinopteri > Salmoniformes > Salmonidae > Oncorhynchus > Oncorhynchus nerka. The sequence goes on from NC_088402.1 coordinate 32,244,449, forward strand.
GTCTGTCTCTGTCTGTCTGTCTGTCTGTCTGTCTGTCTGTCTGTCTGTCTGTCTGTCTGTCTGTCTGTCTGTCTGTCTGTCTGTCTGTCTGTCTGTCTGTCTGTCTGTCTGTCTGTCTGTCTGTCTGTCTGTCTGTCTGTCTGTCTGTCTGTCTGTCTGTCTGTCTGTCTGTCTGTCTGTCTGTCTGTCTGTCTGTCTGTCTGTCTGTCTGTCTGTCTGTCTGTCTGTCTGTCTGTCTGTCTGTCTGTCTGTCTGTCTGTCTGTCTGTCTGTCTGTCTGTCTGTCTGTCTGTCTGTCTGTCTGTCTGTCTGTCTGTCTGTCTGTCTGTCTTTAACATTGCCAAAGCAAGTGAGGTAGACAACATATAAAGTGAAAAACAACAAAAATTAACAGTAAACATTACACATACAGAAGTTTCAAAACAGTAAAGACATTACAAATGTCATATTATATATATATATATACAGTTTTTTTTTAAATGTACAAATGGTTAAAGGACACAAGATAAAATAAATAAGCATAAATATGGGTTGTATTTACAATGGTGTTTGTTCTTCACAGCTCAGTGTCCACCTCATTTTGTGGGCAGTGAGCACATAGCCTGTCTTCTCTTGAGAGCCATGTCTGCCTACGGCGGCCTTTCTCAATAGCAAGGCTATGCTCACTGAGTCTGTACATAGTCAAAGCTTTCCTTAATTTTGGGTCAGTCACAGTGGTCAGGTATTCTGCCGCTGTGTACTCTCTGTGTAGGGCCAAATAGCATTCTAGTTTGCTCTGTTTTTTTGTTAATTCTTTCCAATGTGTTAAGTAATTATCTTTTTGTAAAAGGGCAATGGGCTCTATGACTGATTCAAGTATTTTTAGCCAAATATAATTGGTATGTTGAAATTTATGTTTCTTTTGATGGCATAGAATGCCCTTCTTGCCTTGTCTCTCAGATCGTTCACAGCTTTGTGGAAGTTACCTGTGGCGCTGATGTTTAGGCCAAGGTATGTATCGTTTTTTGTGTGCTCTAGGGCAACAGTGTCTAGATGGAATTTGTATTTGTGGTCCTGGTGACTGGACCTTTTTTGGAACACCATTATTTTGGTCTTACTGAGATTTACTGTCAGGGCCCAGGTCTGGCAGAATCTGTGCACAAGATCTAGGTGCTGCTGTAGGCCCTCCTTGGTTGGTGACAGAAGCACCAGATCATCAGCAAACAGCAGACATTTGACTTCGGATTCTAGCAGGGGGAGGCCGGGTGCTGCAGACTTTTATAGTGCCCGTGCCAATTCGTTGATATATATGTTGAAGAGGGTGGGGCTTAAGCTGCATCCCTGTCTAACCCCACGACCCTGTGTGAAGAAATGTGTGTGTTTTTTGCCAATTTTAACCGCACACTTGTTGTTTGTGTACATGGATTTTATAATGTCGTATGTTTTACCCCCAACACCACTTTCCATCAGTTTGTATAGCAGACCCTCATGCCAGATTGAGTCGAAGGCTTTTTTGAAATCAACAAAGCATGAGAAGACTTTGCCTTTGTTTTGGTTTGTTTGGTTGTCAATTAGGGTGTGCAGGGTGAATACATGGTCTGTTGTACGGTAATTTGGTAAAAAGCCAATTTGACATTTGCTCAGTACATTGTTTTCATTGAGGAAATGTACGAGTCTGCTGTTAATAATAATGCAGAGGATTTTCCCAAGGTTACTGTTGACACATATTCCACGGTAGTTATTGGGGTCAAATTTGTCTCCACTTTTGTGGATTGGGGTGATCAGTCCTTGGTTCCAAATATTGGGGAAGATGCCAGAACTAAGTATGATGTTAAAGAGTTTTAGTATAGCCAATTGGAATTTGTTGTCTGTATATTTGATCATTTCATTGAGGATACCATCAACACCACAGGCCTTTTTGGGTTGGAGGGTTTTTATTTTGTCCTGTAACTCATTCTATGTAATTGGAGAATCCAGTGGGTTCTGGTAGTCTTTAATAGTTGATTCTAAGATCTGTATTTGATCATGTATATGTTTTTGCTCTTTATTCTTTGTTATAGAGCCAAAAAGATTGGAGAAGTGGTTTACCCATACATCTCCGTTTTGGATAGATAATTCTTCGTGTTGTTGTTTGTTTAGTGTTTTCCAATTTTCCCAGAAGTGGTTAGAGTCTATGGATTCTTCAATTGCATTGAGCTGATTTCTGACATGCTGTTCCTTCTTTTTCCGTAGTGTATTTCTGTATTGTTTTAGTGATTCACCATAGTGAAGGCGTAGACTCAGGTTTTCCGGGTCTCTATGTTTTTGGTTGGACAGGTTTCTCAATTTCTTTCTTAGATTTTTGCATTCTTCATCAAACCATTTGTCATTATTGTTAATTTTCTTCGGTTTTCTATTAGAGATTTTTAAATTTGATAGGGAAGCTGAGAGGTCAAATATACTGTTAAGATTTTCTACTGCCAAGTTTACACCTCCACTATTACAGTGGAACGTTTTACCCAGGAAATTGTCTAAAAGGGATTGAATTTGTTGCACATAGCCTGTCTTCTCTTGAGAGCCAGGTCTGTCTACGGCGGCCTTTCTCAATAGCAAGGCTATGCTCACTAAGTCTGTACATAGTCAAAGCTTTCCTTAAGTTTGGGTGAGTCATAGTGGACAGGTATTCTGCCACTGTGTACTCTCTGTTTAGGGCCAAATAGCATTCTAGTTTGCTCTGTTGTTTTGTTAATTCTTTCCAATGTGTCAAGTAAATATAATTTTGTTTTCTCATGCTTTGGTTGGGTCTAATTGTGCTGCTGTCCTGGGGCTCTGTGGGGTGTGTTTGTGTTTGTGAACAGAGCCCCAGGACCAGCTTAGGCCAAGGTATGTATAGTTTTTTGTGTGCTCTAGGGCAACAGTGTCTAGATGGAATTTGTATTTGTGGTCCTGGCGACTGGACCTTTTTTGGAACACAATTATTTTGGTCTTACTGAAATTTACTGTCAGGACCCAGGTCTGACAGAATCTGTGCAGAAGATCTAGGTGCTGCTGTAGGCCCTCCTTGGTTGGTGACAGAAGCACCAGATCATCAGCAAACAGTAGACATTTGACTTCAGGTTCTAGTAGGGTGAGGCCGGGTGCTGCAGACTTTTCCAGTGCCCTCACCAATGCGTTGATATATATGTTGAAGAGGGTGGGGCTTAAGCTGCATCCGTTTCTCACCCCACGACCCTGTGTGAAGAAATGTGTGTGTTTCTTGCCAATTTTAACCGCACACTTGTTGTTTGTGTACATGGATTTTATAATGTCGCCTGTCTCTGTCTCTCTCTGCAAGTCTGAAGGCCTGTTCCTCCACGCTGGGATGGGTATTATTTCTGTGGCAACAGTTTCTAATAAGGAACACTGAACCGATCAAAACCGCCCTGTGATTATTATTATAGTATACTCTGCTGACACAACATGGGTTTTGTTTCCTTTCTATCAAGTCAATTCCTATTTCAGTTTTGCTTAGTTGCAGAAAAGGCAGCGAAGTTAACTTTGATGCAGCTGTCTCAATTAGCTTTGGTCTCATCAGTCTCCCTGAACATCATGACTTTCTCTAAACTGTCATTCATCTCAGAGCCCAGAACCAAATCAAGTGGAGCTGGCAGACGGACATGAACATTTACGTGAAACACTCTGTCACCAGAGATTAAACTGACGTAAATATGTTAGAACTGCCAGGGGCAAGACATTTATTTAGGAAATCCCCAGTGTTTTTATATAACAGGCCCTGTCTACGGGGATATTACATTGGAGCAAAACAACACATGTATATATTTTTAAAAGGAGGTTTAGAAAACGTGAAAAGGCATCCTGGTGGGCAGAGTGAACACAGGTCATGCAGCCACTTCATATCTTTTATACAGCTCAGAGTTGTCCCTAAAACAGGGCTAATTTACTATGAATTGCTTGGTGCTCAGTGGAATGTGGTGCTTGGTGCTCAGTGGAATATGGTGCCTGGTGCTCAGTGGAATTTGGTGCTCAGTGGAATGTGGTGCTTGGTGCTCAGTGGAATGTGGTGCTCTGGAATGCCTGGTGCTCATCTTGGGACTCGTCTGAAGTCGGTTCTGCCGGTCTGCCAACGTCTGTATGTAGCTTGCGAACAGTTTGGGCTACACACTAATATAACCCCTCTGACCCCTCGGTTGTTATGCTCTAGGACGGCCACAGGCCTCACAAGACTTGTCTGAAGGTCCCCCGGCACCAATCGAAAAATTGTATGGACGTATATGGAAACTAACAAATGTTTCCTGATCTTTCGTGTAACTCTCAGCTATAGGATAGACACTTCAGAACAAACGTCCTTTAGAATATTTTTGGGGTGCAATATCTGATGTGAATCTGTTATTCAATGCGTCTGTATGGGCTAGTAGCAGTAAGGCCAAATTTAAAATGTTGAATCAAATATATATATATTTTTATTCTCCAAGGGGTATTAATAATGCCTCTGTCTGTTTCAGCTGTATATATGCATACAGAGAGATAAAGGTGTGTGTGTTTGGTTTTACCATATTTGTGGGGACTAGAAGTTTTCACCAGGAAAATTTGGACAACTGGGGACCTTTCGACTGTCCCCACAAGGATAGTAAAAACAAACGTGTATGTATCTACTTGGTGTGTACGCATGTGAGAAACAATGAAAGATTACTATCTAGATAGTAAATGTCATTTATTGAATTGTGTATTCTATTTTCTCCCAGTGCGATAGTGTTGCTACTGTAGGGGTCTATGTGTGTGAACATGCTCAAAGCTAGAGAACCTAGTCCTCTTTGTTTCTATATAAACATCAGTGTGTGTGCTGTTTTTGCTGTTATATTTCATTAGATTTCCAGGCAGGGGTCAGGCTGAGAATCCCATTAGAATAAGGTGAATATGCAGTATTTGCACACATTGCCTGTGATGGTAGACATGAGCACATGTTGTGGGAATGTTTGGTTTAATACATAGAATGTTCCTTTCAAAGGTGGAAAGGCGGGATGCAGCATTGTGTTATACAAGATGTGTACGGCTTATTTGAATGGGAGAACACGGTAGTAGTGGCAGTTGATTGGTTGAAATTGCTCTCATATTTGTTGTTCCTGTCAATGGTTATTTTAACATGTTGTAGCTTTGTTACATTCCTCTCCTGGATTAGCCTATAGCCTCTCCAATTGGCCCGCTATATACATTGATTCTGGAGTTTATGAATAGCAAAAATGCTTGGCAGAAAATACCAGGTGTGATTTGCGAAGCGATGGTTAACTGGGCTGTCGAAAGTCTGAAGTGGCCCCTGGGCAAAAGGCCCAGAGAGAGAGACAGAGAGGGCGAGGCCAAGGGGGGCGAGACCCAGAGAAAGAGACAGAGAGGGCGAGGCCAAGGGGGGCGAGACCCAGAGACAGAGAGGGCGAGGCCAAGGGGGGCGAGACCCAGAGAAAGAGACAGAGAGGGCGAGGCCAAGGGGGGCGAGACCCAGAGAAAGTGAGACGGGAGATTGGTAGTAACAACTGGCTGTTGGTAGTTGGAACATTTAGGAAGCAGCGTGAATATTAAGGGGGCTTCAACTTCAAAAGCTGTTGATTTGTGTGTGTGGGTATCTGAGGGAGGGGAGGATGGGAGGAGGGATGTAAAGTAAATGAGTAGTAGAGAGAGGGGAGAGATGGGTAATATGGGTAATATATCTCCTCTGTCTCATTAGGCGCGAAATGAGTCTCAAACATGAACTGTTTTTCATCACTTGAAACAGACCACTCCCAACTCTGCCAGGGCTTGTTCTCCCAGCACAGCAGCACGTATAGTGAACTCTAAAAGCATCTCAAAACAACCACTCCTCATGAATGTGTTATGAATGGATTATGAATGGATTATGAAGTCCTTAAGTAGGTGCCCTTCAAATAAAGAGTTACCTTAATTACTTATAGTTTTATGAAACTCACACATCTCAAATCTTTAGACGTTAATTCCTCTGTTAGTTTAGGTCATTTTTCTTATGTCACTACTGGAATCCATTGCTGCATTCTGTTGTATGAAATGGACTCTGTTGACAAGGAGAGAAACCATATAAAGCCTGCTATCCTTAGGCAACAGATAGACCTATGTGATGAGGCAGTGTGGTCGTGCTCCTCACATTCGAGCACTAAAGCTCTCTCTGCTCCAGGATACTGTGTGATGAGGCAGTGTGGTCGTGCTCCTCACATTCGAGCACTAAAGCTCTCTCTGCTCCAGGATACTGTGTGATGAGGCAGTGTGGTCGTGCTCCTCACATTCGAGCACTAAAGCTCTCTCTGCTCCAGGATACTGTGTGATGAGGCAGTGTGGTCGTGCTCCTCCTCACATTCGAGCACTAAAGCTCTCTCTGCTCCAGGATACTGTGTGATGAGGCAGTGTGGTCGTGCTCCTCCTCACATTCGAGCACTAAAGCTCTCTCTGCTCCAGGATACTGTGTGATGAGGCAGTGTGTTCGTGCTCCTCCTTACATTCGATCACTAAAGCTCTCTCTGCTCCAGGATACTGTGTGATGAGGCAGTGTGGTCGTGCTCCTCCTTACATTCGATCACTAAAGCTCTCTCTGCTCCAGGATACTGTGTGATGAGGCAGTGTGGTCGTGCTCCTCACATTCGATCACTAAAGCTCTCTCTGCTCCAGGATACTGTGTGATGAGGCAGTGTGGTCGTGCTCCTCCTCACATACGAGCAGTAAAGCTCTCTCTGCTCCAGGATACTGTGTGATGAGGCAGTGTGGTCGTGCTCCTCACATTCGAGCACTAAAGCTCTCTCTGCTCCAGGATACTGTGTGATGAGGCAGTGTGGTCGTGCTCCTCACATTTGAGCACTAAAGCTCTCTCTGCTCCAGGATACTGTGTGATGAGGCAGTGTGGTCGTGCTCCTCCTCACATTCGAGCACTAAAGCTCTCTCTGCTCCAGGATACTGTGTGATGAGGCAGTGTGGTCGCGCTCCGTCTCACATTCGAGCACTAAAGCTCTCTCTGCTCCAGGATACTGTGTGATGAGGCAGTGTGGTCGTGCTCCTCACATTCGAGCACTAAAGCTCTCTGCTCCAGGATACTGTGTGATGAGGCAGTGTGGTCGTGCTCCTCACATTCGATCACTAAAGCTCTCTCTGCTCCAGGATACTGTGTGATGAGGCAGTGTGGTCGTGCTCCTCACATTTGAGCACTAAAGCTCTCTCTGCTCCAGGATACTGTGTGATGAGGCAGTGTGGTCGTGCTCCTCCTCACATTCGAGCACTAAAGCTCTCTCTGCTCCAGGATACTGTGTGATGAAGCAGTGACAGCAGCAGACCAGGGTTCTAATACTTCAGCTGCACTTGATTAAGCGTGCCTGCCTCAATGAACCGATAGAACAGTTGCAAAAGTGCAAACCCTGCCAGGCAGGCTAAAGCAAACACTCAAAAGTATTAAAACAAATTTTCCAAGTAGTATTTGAACCCTGGTTTGCCTACTACTACTCCTAAAATGTTCTACTACTACTCCTAAAATGTTCTACTACTACTCCTAAAATGTTCTACTACTACTCCTAAAATGTTCGATTTCCAAACAACGCCAACAGGCTTACTCTACTGGTAAAACTTGAATCTAGAGACTACTCCTCAAGGTTTGTCGAAACCTTGAGAGTAATGATGAATCGGCCTACATCAGAGTTGATAGTGGGTCCTCTGGCTGTGTGTCTGCGTTGAAGATGTCGTTCCCATAGCAACGATAAAAACATTCCCTAACCAGAAACCGTGGATTGATGGCAGCATTCGCGTGAAACTGAAAGCGCGAACCACTGCTTTTAATCAGGGCAAGGTGTCTGGCAACATGACCGAATACAAACAGTGCAGCTATTCCCTCCGCAAGGCTATTAAACAAGCTAAGCGTCAGTACAGAGACAAAGTAGAATCTCAATTCAACGGCTCAGACGCAAGAGGCATGTGGCAGGGTCTACAGTCAATCACGGACTACAAGAAGAAACCCAGCCCAGTCACGGACCAGGATGTCTTGCTCCCAGGCAGACTAAATAACTTTTTTGCCCGCTTTGAGGACAATACAGTGCCACTGACACGGCCTGCAACGAAAACATGCGGTCTCTCCTTCACTGCAGCCGAGGTGAGTAAGACATTTAAACGTGTTAACCCTCGCAAGGCTGCAGGCCCAGACGGCATCCCCAGCCGCGCCCTCAGAGCATGCGCAGACCAGCTGGCCTGTGTGTTTACGGACATATTCAATCAATCCCTATACCAGTCTGCTGTTCCCACATGCTTCAAGAGGGCCACCATTGTTCCTGTTCCCAAGAAAGCTAAGGTAACTGAGCTAAACGACTACCGCCCGTAGCACTCACTTCCGTCATCATGAAGTGCTTTGAGAGACTAGTCAAGGACCATATCACCTCCACCCTACCTGACACCCTAGACCCACTCCAATTTGCTTACCGCCCAAATAGGTCCACAGACGATGCAATCTCAACCACACTGCACACTGCCCTAACCCACCTGGACAAGAGGAATACCTATGTGAGAATGCTGTTCATCGACTACAACTCGGCATTCAACACCATAGTACCCTCCAAGCTCGTCATCAAGCTCGAGACCCTGGGTCTCGACCCCGCCCTGTGCAACTGGGTACTGGACTTCCTGACGGGCCGCCCCCAGGTGGTGAGGGTAGGCAACAACATCTCCTCCCCGCTGATCCTCAACACGGGGGCCCCACAAGGGTGCGTTCTGAGCCCTCTCCTGTACTCCCTGTTCACCCACGACTGCGTGGCCACGCACGCCTCCAACTCAATCATCAAGTTTGCGGACGACACAACAGTGGTAGGCTTGATTACCAACAACGACGAGAGACGGCCTACAGGGAGGAGGTGAGGGCCCTCGGAGTGTGGTGTCAGGAAAATAACCTCACACTCAACATCAACAAAACAAAGGAGATGATTGTGGACTTCAGGAAACAGCAGAGGGAACACCCCCCTATCCACATCGATGGAACAGTAGTGGAGAGGGTAGCAAGTTTTAAGTTCCTCGGCATACACATCACAGACAAACTGAATTGGTCCACTCACACTGACAGCGTCGTGAAGAAGGCGCAGCAGCGCCTCTTCAACCTCAGGAGGCTGAAGAAATTCGGCTTGTCACCAAAAGCACTCACAAACTTCTACAGATGCACAATCGAGAGCATCCTGGCGGGCTGTATCACCGCCTGGTACGGCAACTGCTCCGCCCACAACCGTAAGGCTCTCCAGAGGGTAGTGAGGTCTGCACAACGCATCACCGGGGGCAAACTACCTGCCCTCCAGGACACCTACACCGCCCGATGTTACAGGAAGGCCATAAAGATCATCAAGGACATCAACCACCCGAACCACTGCCTGTTCACCCCGCTATCATCCAGAAGGCGAGGTCAGTACAGGTGCATCAAAGCTGGGACCGAGAGACTGAAAAACAGCTTCTATCTCAAGGCCATCAGACTGTTAAACAGCCACCACTAACATTGAGTGGCTGTTGCCAACACACTGTCATTGACACTGACCCAACTCCAGCCACTTTAATAATGGGAATTGATGGGAAATTATGTAAATATATCACTAGCCAGGTTAAACAATGCTACCTTATATAATGTTACTTACCCTACATTATTCATCTCATATGCATACGTATATCCTGTACTCTACATCATCGACTGCATCCTTATGTAATACATGTATCACTAGCCACTTTAACTATGCCAGTTTGTTTACTTTGTCTACATACTCATCTCATATGTATATACTGTACTCGATACCATCTACTGTATGCTGCTCTGTACCATCACTCATTCATATATCCTTATGTACATATTCTTTATCCCCTTACACTGTGTATAAGACAGTAGTTTTGGAATTGTTAGTTAGATTACTTGTTTGTTATCACTGCATTGTCGGAACTAGAAGCACAAGCATTTCGCTACACTCGCATTAACATCTGCTAACCATGTGTATGTGACAAATAAAATTTGATTTGATTTGATGAATGTTGATGCTGTCTGTTTGATGAATGGATTGGCTGCTCGGGCGTCCATAACAGGCTGCTGGTAGTCAGATACAGTACACCCATAACAGGCTGCTGGTAGTCAGATACAGTACACCCATAACAGGCTGCTGGTAGTCAGATACAGTACACCCATAACAGGCTGCTGGTAGTCAGATACAGTACACCCATAACAGGCTGCTGATAGTCAGATACAGTACACCCATAACAGGCTGCTGGTAGTCAGATCCATAACAGGCTGCTGGTAGTCAGATACAGTACACCCATAACAGGCTGCTGGTAGTCAGATACAGTACACCCATAACAGGCTGCTGGTAGTCAGATCCATAACAGGCTGCTGGTAGTCAGATACAGTACACCCATAACAGGCTGCTGGTAGTCAGATACAGTACACCCATAACAGGCTGCTGGTAGTCAGATCCATAACAGGCTGCTGGTAGTCAGATACAGTACACCCATAACAGGCTGCTGGTAGTCAGATACAGTACACCCATAGCAGGCAATGATAAATACAGCATTACATCCATAGTGCCAGATTCACCCACTGTGATACATCACTGTATGAACGTGGGGATAAGGAGGTGAATCGACTGTGGAAATGTATTTTGTGTGTGAGGGCTGTTAGACTCTGTCAGAATGCAGGCAACTGTTAGTGTTTGTTTGCCCCCCTGCTAATGCACTGTGCCTCTTCTCTCAGCACGACCCAGCAATAACATATATAGTTCCGTGTGTGTGTGTGTGTGAGTGAGTGAGTGAGTGAGTGTGTGCGGATGAATGGATTTATGGATCCATCCTCTCTGACTACCTAACATAACCGGCTAACAGTTTACACACCGATTCATCAGTGCTTTGTAAATCAATACGATAGTAGTAGTTTTCCTACCTTGCTTTTCAACTAAGGCGTACAAATAGAGGAGCAAACTGAAAGAGACAAGTGTTCAGTCTTTCCTGCCTCTTCTTCCTGAATTGAAATGGCATTGACCCCAACCCTGGCCTCATCATACCCAGCCAGCTTGGTACAGTACTGAAGCTTTGATGGTGTGAATGAAAAGCAATAAAAGCTTTATTAGAGTTGAGTTATTTCCAGACATGTTTGATATTAAAGAGACAGTACCGATTCCATTTCGTGCAGTTATTCCCTCCGTGTGAGTGTCCCAACGTTGCAGGGACTGTCACACGAAGGGAATAACTTCAAGGGAGGAAAAGCACTTGAATATTCATTTACAAAAAGCTGATGAATCAGTGTGTTAACTGTTAGCCGGTTGTGTGTAGGACTGTAGCAGAGCAATGAGAGGATGAATCCATATATATATATATATATACACACACACACTGGTATAGTTTGTTCTAATACATCATTCAGTATCCTACTCTATTTCACACGCATGTTTTATGCTCCATTGCTCAGGCAACATCTGCAGTGCCTGTTTTGTTCTGTTCTCTCCAACAGGGTCCTCTTTGGCAATGACAAGGAGCGGAATGTTCTCTAATGAGACTGGTACTCTAGCTAGCAACACTCCACCACATGTTTCATATTCACCCTGAGGTTCTGAAGTGTTGGACCTTTCTGCTGGCTCTTTAATCTGGAATGGATCAATGGCCAGGAGCCTCGCGGTACGGAGGGAGGCTTGGGGCGTCTCCCAACTTTCCAACAGGTCCCCATATTGAGGAAGTGCAATGTAAAGGGAATAAGGTGCCGCTTGGAAGCAACTGAGATGGTTGCAGCTCAACTCTCCTCAGCTCTTTCAGAGGCGTATTTCACATGTAATTGGCTCTATGAGGAGGATACCTGAGAGACAAACCTGGGGTTGTGAGAGGCTCAGTTGACCATTTATATTATAGAGATACCCTTCCTGCTTCTCCTTCTTCCTGCTTCAGACGAAAGTTTTAATTTCCCAAGGTGCACGCCGGTAGTTGACTTTACTCTCCGTAAACCCACCTAGTGCTGGGCTCAGAATATGGAGATGTGTGTGTTGCTCGGGGCTTAGGCTCAGCCAGGTCCTCTTGTGTGATAGTTGAATGCGTTTAGAGATTGGACTGTCAAAATGGAGATGGAAGACTGTAGTGTGTTTGGTAAAAGAGCTGTTTCCCCACCTGTTTCATTGTAATCTCCACCTCAGAGTCCCTCCTCCACTGTGCTACTCTGTCTCCCCTGACAAGCTAGTGCCTGATCTGCTGGATCAGGACCATCTTGTATCTCATTATAGGATCTTTCAAGGAACTTTCTAATAGCACAATCCTGTGCAATGGTAATGAGAACCACAGGAGGTCTTGAGAAGGACTGGCTAGAGACTAAAATGGTTAATGTAAGGAATAGAAAGAGATTTAAAAACCAGAAGACTGCATAGAATACAATTAATCACATAGCACATCAGTGTTTCCCCTATATTCATTTAGCAGCGGTGGTCCGCTGCTGCTAAATTTTTGCTACTGCTGCAAACAATATGATGTAATTTACTAAATATTTTTGGGTACTTTTAAATGGATTATCGTTGGCTCAATGACTGGAAGTCTATTGAGCCCCCTGTTACCGTTTCCAACACGGCTGAAAACTCCCCTAGGGGAAACACTGCACATGCTTTGCCTTATCATCTCAGTTTTCTAACAGCAATATAATATAACACGGTCATCTTTAAAGTTTGCACTTGGTTGCCTCGTTTTGTCAACTGACCTGACGCTGAACTCTGAACTCTAACACACCCTTTACATCCTCCTGAGCAGCTCTCACCGGCAACACTTGAATTGGTTTTCAGTTGCCTCAAGTCAACTGTTCCTGCGTGGGCTAATGGAATACGAAATTCAATGTACATATCTGCAGAGCCAGCAGCTCAATCTATATCTTTTTTTGTTTATTTGCTTCACTAAAGTCATTAATTATTAACTTGTATGTCTGTGCGTGAGGCACAATGAGGTAATTATTTGTATAAAACAGGATGGGTTTAATTGCAATTGAAATACTCTGGCATATTGAAAATATAACTTTAGACTTAACACATTTTTAAGTCTAAAGTTATATATTATTAAGTTCAATATTATTTCCACTTCTCTGAATTCTATTTACATATTACTCAAGTACCCACAGAATTATAATGATATATTTGTTAGGTATTTTCTGAGTTATGTCAAAGGGCAATAGGCTGTATTCCAACCTACTGTATGCTGACACCGTAGACATGTGCCAGAGGCTGTGGCTTCGAGCGCTAGAGCAACCTCGGTCGCCCACGTACTTGAACTCATATTTGTCTGTGTGTTGCATGTACATTTGTTGCTCAGGCATGTATTGCATCAGTTTCTCTGATGTATCCTTCTATGTCCTCAGAGTTCCGGTGGGTCCAGGGAGATGTGTGTGAGGTCCAGCTGATGGTCTACAACCCCATGCCCTTTGAACTCCGCGTGGAGCACATGGTGAGGGAAGCACTACTTCTGGATACTACAACAACACCACAACTTAATAAAAGTCCCTGAAAAGAAGTTGTCAGGCCCCCTCGGGGTAAAATAAACTACCCTCATCACATCAGGGGCAAGCCATTCAACGGTGATAATGTCTTGCAGTTATCTTTGATGACCTCATTAAAGTCGAGCTAAAAGCCCTGTTCGGACACTTTAATTCAGTCATGATGGTACAGGACAGGGCCAGAAACTGGGCCATCCTTCTCCACTGACACTAAGTGTACTGGAACAATGTAGGAGGAGTGAACCCATGTGCTGTTATTACGGTTTATAGTTCTCCTGCTATTTATCCACACTGCCGCTAATAAGGTAATGAGAAGAAATGGCCATTCTCTCCTCTCCTTTTTCTTATTCACGCTCTCTCTCTCTCTCTCTCTCTGTCTCTGTCTGTCTCTCTCTCTCTGTCTCGCCCCGTATCGCCCTCTCTTTCTTTCTCTCTCTCTCTCTCTCTCTTTCTCTATCTCTCTCTGTCTCGTCTCGCCCTCTCTCTCTCTCTCTCTCTCTCTCTCTCTCTCTCTCTCTCTCTCTCTCTCTCTCTGTCTCTCTCTGTCTGTCTCTCTCTCTCTCTGTCTCTCTCTGTCTCTCTCTGTCTGTCTCTCTCTCTCTCTCTCTCTCTCTTTCTGTCTCTCTCTCTCTCTCTCGCTCGCTCTTTCTCTCTCTCTCTCTCTCTCTCTCTCTCTCTCTCTCTCTCTCTCGCCCCGTCTCGCCCCGTCTCTCTCTCTCTCTCTCTCTCTGTCTCTGTCTGTCTCTCTCTCTCTGTCTCGCCCCGTCTCGCCCCGTCTCTCTCTCTCTCTCGCCCCGTCTCGCCCCGTCTCTCTCTCTCTCTCTCTCTCTCTCTCTCGCTCTCTCTTTCTCTCTGTCTCTCTGTCTCTCTCTCTCTGTCTCTCTGTCTCTCTCTCTCTCTCTCTCTCTCTCTCTGTCCCCCCCTCTGATTGCTTGCACTGTCTCACACACTTTTATTGTCTATCTTGATATGTCTGTGTGGTTTAAGCTCTCTCTCTCAGGATCACTCATGCATTTGATTGTTGAATCAAACCACTTTGCTACTCGATGATGGAAGTGTTTGTTTACGGATGCACCGATGTGGCACAGACGGCATTGAGACGCACAGCAATCATCTGCCTCTGTCTACATACACACGCACACACAAGCACACACACGCACAAGCACACACACAACAGCTGTACTGTATCGTCACGAGGCGCTGCTCGCTGTGTGCCTGAAACTGATGCAGCCCTTAATTGGACACTAGAGCGCAAATGGCCATGGAAGGGCATGTGTGTGTGTGTGTGTGTGTGTGTGTGTGTGTGTTTAATGTCTGACTGTGCACAATGACAGGAGCCCCAGGGCCTGTCATGTCCAAGGTGTTGCTGTATGTACCTGGATGGGCCTGGGTAATTATCAACCTCTGGCATGTCGGAGCAGAATGAAGTGCCTCTGTGTGTCTATGTGTGTTTAAAACACGTGTTTTGAGGCGCCAGGAGAGTGGAAGGTCAAACCGCGATGAGGGATTATTTTCTTTGCTGTCGAGGGGGTCCTAAAACTGTCACTTAGCCAATGAATAGACACACACACACACACACACACACACACACACACACACACACACACACACACACACACACACATCATTAGCCACTGACTCCCCACCTGCGGATGGATAGATGGAAGCACAGATGGAGACAGAGACCCCGTCCTGTTTTACGTCCCTGGCAGCCTGAGGTGTTATGTGATACAGTACAGGTGACATGCAGGGTGACTTGGCCTCAACACAAACTACGGTGTTCATCATGACCTGACTTGACCTGCCCTGAGTTCACACACAATGTTTTATAGTCAGTACTCTAGTTATGCTTGATTGAGCATTCCTGGCGCAATGAAACCAACGGAATAGTCCCAAAAGTGCAAACCCTGTTCATCTGTCACTCCAGGCAACCTCAACCAGACTATGAAAGTCTATGAAAGAAATCCAGTAGTATTTAAACCCAGGTATGTTGATGGCAGCGACAGGGAGGCTGCTGCTGAGTGTTCCTCGCCTAATGGAGGGGATAGATGGAGGGGAGAAATGGAGGGGAGAGATGGTGGGGAGAAATGGAGGGGATAGATGGAGAGATGGAGGGGATAGATGGAGAGATGGAGGGGATAGATGGAGAGATGGAGGGGTTAGATGGAGAGATGGAGGGGAGAGATGGAGGGGATAGATGGAGAGATGGAGGGGTTAGATGGAGGGGATAGATGGAGAGATGGAGGGGTTAGATGGAGAGATGGAGGGGTTAGATGGAGAGATGGAGGGGATAGATAGAGGGGATAGATAGAGGGGATGGATGGAGGGGATAGATGTAGGGGATAGATGGAGGGGAGAGATGGAGGGGAGAAATGGAGGGGATGGATGGAGGGGATGGAGAGATGGTTGGAGAGATGGAGGGGATAGATGAAGGGGAGAGATGGGGGGGAGAGATGGAGGGGATAGATGATGGGGAGAGATGGAGGTACTCACCTAAAAGGCCCACATGCCACTGGTTGAGAGAAGTTGTCATTGTTTTTAGGCAGAATTATGTGAGGTTTTATGTGTTGTTGGAGGTGCATCTTGGTCAGTTTAGCTCAGAAAATGCCGCCCTCGTCAATTTGCCAGCATAGCTGGCAGCCTAATCCTTCCTAATGAGCGGCCCGGCCTGGCTCCCACCTCATAAACAATCTCACATTGGATAGGCATGTAAGTGGTTATTTACCTGAGGGGGAAATTAAGTTGTTTGTGTACTTGCAAAGATCTCTTAGTTATTATTGATTATGAGTATAGATAAAAGTAGTATCACCTGGTGTGAGTGACACTTTACACGTTAGCCTTCTTTTGAAGTTCTGTAATTCATTTCAACTTTAGTGTTCAAGGATGGAAGACTCAAACTGTTATGATGGATGTAGATCATTTGGTGTGCAAAATGAGAAACTAGAGTGAATCTTCCATATTTGAGAGGCTATCCCATGTGTTCTGTCTGGTTGTCCCTCTCCACAGAGTGAGGTCTCTAGCCTAGACAAACACATTCTGAAGGAAAGGTTACTGTAAATTAGAATGACGTGACTTCCCTATCAGAGCTGGCTCATTAGTGTCTGACTATCTGTGAATATTGTTTACTCGATTGCTTTTTTCTTTTTACCTCTGTAATTGATGAACCAATTTACTGCGTCGTCACATTCCAGTATTAATCACTGCATCGTAATAGAGAAGGAAATGATAGGATTAGTGTCAGGTGTGCTCCCTCTCTTGTCTCTAGGTCACCTGGCTGCTCGTTATGGTGCACACCTGTCACCAGCGTTACGCGCACCAGCGCCTCCTGAAACTCACCTGGACTCCATCCCCTCCTTGATTATCTTCCCTATATCTGTCTCTCCCCTTGGTTCCCTCCCCAGGCGTTATTGTTTCTGTTCCAGTTTCACGTCTGTGCCTTGTTCGTGTTTTTTTATTATGTTTCATTTATTGATTAAATCACTCACTCCCTGAACTAGCTTCCCGACACTCAGCACACATCGTTACAATTAGAAATACAAGTACAGAACCAGTCAGAAGTTTGGACACGCCTACTCATTGAAGGGTTTTTCTTTATTTTTACTCGTTTCTACGTTGTAGAATAATAGTGAAGACATCAAAAATATGAAATAACACATATGGAATTATGTAGTAACCCAAAAAGTGCTAAACAAAACAAAATGTATTTGAGATTCTTCAAAGTAGCCACCCTTTGCCTTGATGACAGCTTTGCACACTCTTGGAATTCTCTCAACCAGCTTCATGAGGCAGTCACCTGGAATGCATTTCAATTAACAGGTGTGCCTTGTTATTTTGTGGAATTTCTTTCCTGTGTTGTGACAAGGTAGGGGGGGTATACAGAAGATATTCCTATTTGGTAAAAGACCAAGTACATATTATGGCATGAACAGATCAAAAAAATCAAAATGAAAGAAAAACCCTTGAATGAGTAGGTGTGTCCAAACTGTTGACTGGTACTTTACATGATGCGCTGATGATGAGAGAACTATTAGGTTACTGAACCATGCAGTTCTAACGATATGATCAGGCTAACTAACTACACACACACACACCACACCACACCACACACACACACACACACCACACATAGCTTCATTCTCTCTCTAAAGTAGCAAGAGGGATGGCTTTGTAGGTCTCCTCCATGGCATCACCCAGCCAGCCTAATGATCAGAGACTAGATGTGATGTGCATTTGACCACCTATATAACTGATAAAGATGCTTCACTAGCATATTCCTCTCCGAGATAGTCGAACCTCCCGATCTCCCCTACTGTGTTACTGTGTAGGACTAATTTCCAATCTCTCCTCCTCTCCTCCTACAGCAGAGCAGACAGCCTTCAATTTACACTGTTTGTGTGTGTGTGTGTGTTTCTAGTTTCCTCCTTTCTCTCTCACGGTGAGAACAAGAGCAATTTTCTCCGTGGGAGATGGCGGTGCCTGCTTGGGCTCCAGGATATCAGGGCTAGATTAGGATGATGGATTACAGGGAACACTGGTAACTGCTCTCACTAACCCTACCTCCCATCACAGCACTATGGTACTGAGGCCTTAGACAACCTCCCTCCCACCAGCTCACTGAGAGGCTAGGATTCAATACTCTTACGTGGTTTCCTCTCCTATCTTACAGTGTTTCCCAACTCCGGTCCTCCAGTACCCCCAACCGTACATCTTTTTGCTGTAGCCCTGGACAAACACACCTCATTCAACTTGTCAGGGACTTGATGATTAGTTGACAAGTAGAATCCGGTGTGCTTGTCTGGGGCCGCGATGAAAACGTTGGGGCTACTCAAGCACCGGACTTGGGAAACACTGCTTTATGATATCGGGCTATTCGATTACCATGATTGATTACAGGGATCTCTGGAAACTACTGTGGGGCTGGATTTCTATACTCTAAAGTTGCTTCCTCTCCTCCTCCTCCATTCCTTCATCTGCAGTTATGGTAGGAACATTACAGGGAGCAGTGGAACCAACTGCCACCCACTACGGCACTGGGACAATTATGGGGTTTCTCTCATCATGTCACATTAGAACAGTGGAATCTGATTCATTAGATTCACTTGATTTAGTTTCAAAGTGAATTTAACGCTAATCAAGTCAGGTGTGACACTAAATTACATTGACGGGTGTCTGTGCACTATTTCATGATCATTTTAGCGACTAAGATGTCCTGTTGTTCCAGTTTCACCAGTTTCACCGTTGCTTCATGCTCAGTCTCTGTTTGTGTTTAATTAATAGGGCCTGATTTGGAAGTGGAATTATTGGACACTCTTCGATAACATAGTATCAAGTCATTTTAATGAAGCTCCACTGATAGCATACATTTTAATGAACAACTGCATTGTATGTCATATATATATATATATGTGTGTGTGTGTACAGTTGAAGTCGGATGTTTACATACACTTAGGTTGGAGTCATTAAAACTAGTTTTTCAACCACTCCACAAATTTCTTGTTAACAAACTATAGTTTTATACTTTGTGCATGACACAAGTCATGCTTCCAGCAATTGTTTACAGACAGATTATTTCACTTATAATTCACTCACAATTCCAGTGGGTCATAAGTTTACATACACTGAGTTGACTTGGAAAATTCCAGAAAACAATGTCATGGCTTCAGAAGCTTCTGATAGGCTAATTGACATAATTTGAGTCAATTGGGGGTGTACCTGTGGATATATTTTACGGCCTATGTTCAAACTCAGTGCCTCTTTGCTTGACATCATGGGAATATCAAAAAGAATTGTAGACCTCCAGAAGTCTGGTTCATCCTTGGGAGCAATTTCCAAATGCCTGAAGGTACCACGTTCATCTGTACAAACAATAGTACACAAATATAAACACCATGGGACCACGCAGCCGTCATACCGCTCAGGAAGGAGACACGTTCTGTCTCCTAGAGATGAACGTACTTTGGTGCGAAAAGAGCGAATCAATCCCAGAACAACAGCAAAGGACCTTGTGAAGATGCTGGAGGAAACCGGTACAAAACAGTATCTATATCCACAGTAAAACAAGTCCTATATCGACATAACCTGAAAGGCTGCTCAACCAGGAAGAATCCATTTCTCCAAAACCGCTATATAAAAGCCAGACTACGGTTTGCAACTGCACATAGGGACAAAGATTGTGCTTTTTGAAGAAATGCCCTCTGGTCTCATGAAACAAAAATAGAACTGTTTGGCCATAATGACCATCATTATGTTTGGAGGAAAAAGGGGGAGGCTTGCAAGCCGAAGAACACCATCCCAACCATAAAGCACGGGAGTGTAGGTGTTCCTTTTGTCCATGTGGGAAAGGGCAGTGTGGAGTGCGATTGAGATTGCGTCATCTGTGGATCTGTTGGGGCGGTATGCGAATTGGAGGGGGTCTAGGGTATACCCTATCCTGAGGGTGCTGTTGATCTGAGTCATGACCAGCCTTTGAAAGCACTTCATGGCTACCAACATGAGTGCTACGGGGCGGTAGTCATTTAGGCAGGTGACCTTCGCTTCCTAGGGCACAGGCACTATGGGGTCTGCTTGAAAGATGTAGGTATTACAGACTTGGTCAGGGAGAGGTTGAAAATGTCAGTGAAGACACTTGCAGTTGGTCCGCACGTGCTTTGAGTACACGTCCTGGCCGTCTGGCCCCGCAGCTTTGTGAATGTTGACCTGTTTAAAAGTCTTGCTCACATCGACTACAGAGAGCGTTATCACACAGTCGTTCAGAACAGCTGGTGCTCTTGTGCATGCTTCAGTGTTGCTTGCCTCGAAGCGAGCATAAAATACATCTAGCTCGTCTTGTAGGCTCGCGTCTCTGGGCAGCTCACGTCTAGGTTTCCGTTTGTAGGCCCTAATATTTTTCAGATGCTAGATGCGGATGTTGCCTGTAATCCATGGCTTCTGGTTGGGATATTTACGCACAGTCACTGTGGGGACGACGTTGTCGATGCACTTATTGATGAAGCCGGTGACTGATGTGGTGTACTCCTCAATGCCATTGTATGATTCCCGGAACATATTCCAGTCTGTGCTAGCAAAACAGTACTGTAGAGTAGCATCCACATCATCTGACCACTTCCGTATTGAGCGAGTCACTGATACTTCCTGCTTTAGTTTTTGCTTATAAGCAGATTTGCAGATGGTCAGATATGCGAAATGGAGGGTGGGGGAGGGCTTTGTATGCATCTCTGTGTGTGGAGTGGCCTTGAGGTTTTTTCCCTTTGGTTGCACATGTGACATGCTGGTAAATATTTTGTAAAACTGATTTAAATTTGCCTGCATTAAAGTCCCCGGTCACTAGGAGAGACTCTTCTGGATGAGCATTTTCTTGTTCGCTTATGGCCTTTTTGAGTTGGTTGAATGCGTTATTAGTGCCAGCATCAGTCTGTGGTTGTAAATAGACGGCTATGAATAATATAGATGAAAACTCTCTTGGTACATAGTGTGGTCTTCAGCTTATCATAAGGTACTCTACCTCAGGCGGGCAATACTGTACCTTGAGGCTTTTTAAATATTAGGCATCGCTCACCAGCTATTATTGACAAATAGACACGCACCCCCACCCCTCGTCTTACCAGACATATCTTGTCTGTTCTGCCGGTGCATGTAATATCCCGCCAGCTATATTATCCGTGTTGTCATTCAGCCACGACTCGGTGAAACATAAGATATTACAGTTTTTAGTGTCCCGTTGGTAGGATAATCTTAATTGTAACGTATACATTTTATTTTCCAATGATTGCACGTTAGTCAGTAAAATGGATGGTAGTGGGAGTTTACTCATTCGCGTACGGTTTCTCAGAAGGCAGCCCGACCTGCGCTCCATTTTCCTCCGTCTTTTCTTCACGCAAATGACGGGGATTTGGCCCTGTTCCCGGGAAAGCAGTATATCCTTCTCGTCGGACTTGTTAAAGGAAAAAGGTTCTTCCAGTTCGAGGTGAGTCATCACTGTTCTGATGTCCAGAAGTAATTTTTGGTCATAAGAGATGGCACCATCAACATTGTTCACAAAATAAGTAAAAAAACAAGTTACAAACAATGCAAAAAAAAAAAAAAAAAAAAAAATTAGCACAGTTGGTTAGGAGCATGTAAAATGTTAGCTATCCTCTTCGGCGCCATCTTACCACGACACAACTGATTGACTCAAATACATTAAAAAGGAAAGAAATTCCACAAATGAACTTTTAACAAGGCACACCTGTTAATTGAAATGCATTCCAGGTGTCTACCTCATGAAGCTGGTTGAGAGAATGCCAAGAGTGTGCAAAGGGTGGCTACTTTGAAGAATCTCAAATATTTTTTGATTTAACAGTCTTTTGGTTACTATGTGATTCAGCTCCACTAAACCCCTCCCATCTATCTCTGAACAGCATCCAGTTTTGATTTCTATTTGCCATATATTTTTCAACAGTGCTGTGATGTTTCACAAAAGTTCTGAACCTTTCTATTCTCATAGATTCTACAGATTGTAAATTAAAGATACAATTTTTGCTAAGAGTATTATTATATTATTGTTCGATTGACTATGAATTTTCAAATCACCCAGCAGTGCTATTTGCAGAGTTTGCTCCAGGTAAGTGTTGCAATTCTTCAGTCATTCCTGAAACTGTGACCAAAAACAAGCTACATATGGGCAGTACCAAAACAAATTATCTAATGATTCTGTCTCTTCGCAGCAAAATCTGCAGAGCTGGGATGGTTGTACCCCCCATTTATATAACATTCTATTGGTTGCAAGAATTTTGTATTATAATTTTATTGAAAAATCAAGTATAGTCACTATTAGTTTTATGAATTATACTCAATGGTAACCTGATTTAACGCGTCATTTCGCTGACTGATCTGTTGTCCTCTGTCCTGTCCAGGGTTTGCTGACGTCGGGCGTGGAGTTTGAGGCCCTGCCTGCTGCCCTGTCTCTCCCTGCGGAGTCTGGGCTCTACCCCGTCACCCTGGTGGGGGTCCCACGCACCGCAGGCAACATCAATGTCAACGGTGAGTCTAGCACAACTTTACCCTTACAAATGAACACTGCTTACACAGGGAAGAGTATCATTGAAATGGAGATGGCTTCCTCCCTGACAACTTACTTTTACCAAATACAAAGATTGGTTATTAATAGGCATTCTTTTGATTAAATTATCAGTCATTTTGGGACAAATCATGTGCAGATTTTTCACAAAAATGTAAAAACATTGATGTGTGCCGTGTTCTCTGCCTCCATTCTTAAACTGGTTAAACGAGGACAAAGAGACATGTAAGTTCATCTCAGCTTTGTTAACCTCAGTAGCTTGTGATATTAGGGTAGCTTTAATTCCTATGATCTACATAGTCATTGAGTCTTAATCTTGCACCACAGTAATTGCCGGTAATTTTGTCCCCATGGTTAAGACAAGTGACTTGATGGGGTGGGGGTTAATTGTGTGTGTGGGGTTAATAGAGGAGGGTCTCAGGTTGTGTTGTAAACCTTTCTGATGTCACAGCAGGAGCCCCAACTATAGACTCACAGCTCTGTTTGTCCCATTTATATGACATGAATAGGTGAGACTGTTTTCAACAGAGGATGATTGGGTAGAAATCCTTTATAAGTCTGTTCTCAATGTCACCCTTCGTAGAATGGAGACAAGTTATTGCAGTGCTTGTTAGTCCTTGTTTTTTTAGGGCACTGACTTTTACCTCTCCTTTTCCCTGCTGTCTGTAGGCTACCACACGTCAGTCTTTGGTGTGACCAGTGACTGTCTCCTGGACGGTCTACCCAGTGTGAGGACCAGTGGCTGTGTGGTGGAGGTCATTCCATCACTACCCCGTCTCCAGCTCAGCACCTCTCTACCACGGTGAGACACCCTCCTCCCTAACTCCTAAAAACTGCACCCGATGGAGCATCCAGCTAGGGAGCGGTAGGTACTCACTTTGCTCAGTCAGAGCCACTTTAAAATGAGTGACTGGGAGTGGGGTTTCTGGACCAAAAACACAACAAGCTCCCAACCGCATCTTGATACTTTTAGTTGGTGATAATTCACAGCCGCGGTCCCTAGACAGGCTGTTCTCTTCACGGGCTCTTTTCTGCAAGACAGTCGTCCTACTTTTAAATGACCCACTGATACCTAAGAGGAACAGCTATGGAACCTGCTGGGACCTCTGTAATGACTAAGAACTTAAGTCATCGTTTATACCTTGATGATTACAGGTTCTGTATCTTAGTAGTGAGAGAATGTTGGATAGATAGATATGCTTTCTCTTCAGCCTCGTCACATCATTCAGAATAGGACCTTACCATGCTCATCCCAATCGTACTCTTTAGCTGTAATCTATCTCTCTCTCTCTCCATCCTCTTCCTTTTTTACCTCTTTCTTTCACTTCTGGTTCCCCTACCCAATAGCCAGGGCCGTGAATATGTGTGTTTCTTTATTTGTGTGTGTGAGTGCTTGCGCTCACGCTCAAGATAGCATCATGCAAGTGTGTGTGTGTGTGTGTGTGTAGATTTGCATGCAGTGCAGTGGCCAACATCAAGACTCAAAGTCTCAGACCCCCTGTGGAGCAGTGTGTCTAGACACACTATATGAATAACTTACAAAAGAATATATAGAAATCTGCTACATAGAGCGAGATCATGCTCATTGTCAATGAATTGATTGATATGTTGGCCCACCCCTAAAGTCAATAAAACACGTCCTTACCTTCCTGTGCGTCTCTCGCGATCTGAAGACATGTCTTTAACCCTTAACCGCCTGTGTGTCTCTCCAGATCATCAGGTCTGAAGTAGTGCTGAGTGATTAATGCTTTTTGAGGTCGGTTGGGTTTTGAAAAAATAATAAATATATCACGTTTTTCGTTTCTATTATTTTTCAAACATGAAATAACATTATGTGGGTTGAATGCTGTAACACAGAATAAAACAATGAATAAAAACCCAGTGACTTCTCATTACTGCTGATCACTTATTAACCATCATTTATTCACATGAATTTCATCAAATATTTTGGCTGCTGTGTATATTATTACATTTGTTTTATTTGACTATTATTTATTCCAAATCATCTCTACAGAGCTGCTGCCAATACCGTCTGACAAAATCACCGTTTGGTAGTAAATAAGGCTTTTATGACCGCTGAATACCAACTATGATCATGTATTTTCAGGTAGAGATATCTCACGAAGCAACTGCTCTCTCTCCCTCTGCATCACACGTCTTCTGTCTCTTCTCTTTCTCTTTCCCACACTAACCTAATGTTCCAGGCTTGAAAGAAACACAAACTGGACAAGTAGGCGCGCATTGGATTATGGTCATTGTAGTTTCCACGTTTTCTGCTCTAAACTATTTAGAATATTGTCCTGTTGGAAACTACAACTCCCTACTACATCGCATAGTTCTGGCTTAATCCAAATATCTCTAGAGAAACTGCATTGAGCTCACCAAAAAAACAGATTGAAATGGAAACTAAATGGAATTTAAATAATTGAAACGATGTCGGTCAATTAGTTGTTTAGAAAATGAAAATGAACCAACATTTTGGTTAATCGCTCAGCGCTGTCTGAAGACATGTCTTAACCCTTACCCTCCTGTATCCCCCTCCAGGTCAGCCCACCCCCTCCGGCCCTCTAAAGAGGAGTTGTCCAGCAGTGTGTCTGTCCAGCTCTTTAATGGAGAGACCCAGCAGCTGACCATCACTCTGGAGAACATTGGTTCTGAAGACCTGGAGACACTGGAGGTCACCTCCAAGACCTGCAATACTAAAGGTTAGGGTTCAGACAACACACACACACACACACACACACACACACACACACACACACACACACACACACACACACACACACACACACACACACACACAGTTTTTAAACCAGTGTTTCCTTTCATGTACTCTCCCTCCATCTGTGTCTGTCTCTGTCTTCTCTTGAGAGCCATGTCTGCCTACGGTGGCCTTTCTCAATAGCAAGGCTATGCTCACTGAGTCTGTACATAGTCAAAGCTTTCCTTAAGTTTGGGTCAGTCACAGTGGTCAGGTATTCTGCCACTGTGTACTCTCTGTCTCTCTGTGTATCTCTCTCTCTTTCTG
Source organism: Oncorhynchus nerka (assembly GCF_034236695.1). Taxonomy (NCBI): domain Eukaryota; kingdom Metazoa; phylum Chordata; class Actinopteri; order Salmoniformes; family Salmonidae; genus Oncorhynchus; species Oncorhynchus nerka. The sequence continues at coordinate 32,269,981 of NC_088402.1, forward strand.
TGTGTATCTCTCTCTCTCTCTGTGTGTATCTCTCTCTCTCTGTACCGCTCTCTCTGTACCGCTCTCTCTGTACCGCTCTCTCTCTCTGTACCTCTCTCTCTCTCTCTGTACCTCTCTCTGTACCTCTCTCTCTCTCTGTACCTCTCTCTCTCTCTGTACCTCTCTCTCTCTCTCTGTACCTCTCTCTCTCTCTCTCTCTCTGTACCGCTCTCTCTGTACCGCTCTCTCTGTACCTCACTCTCTGTACCGCTCTCTTTGTACCGCTCTCTCTGTACCTCTCTCTCTGTACCTCTCTCTCTGTACCTCACTCTCTGTACCTCTCTCTGTACCTCTCTCTCTGTACCTCTCTCTCTGTACCCCTCTCTCTGTACCCCTCTCTCTGTACCTCTCTCTCTGTACCACTCTCTCTGTACCGCTCTCTTTCTCTGTCCTTCTCTCACATGTATCCAGCTGACATCTGCAATATGTTCTGCAAAACATTGTACATCAACAGTTGTCACGTAGTTTGCTGATGTCGCTGAGGATCCGCCTTAACTACAAGATTTACTTTTGAGTGGTAAAACTGTAGTCTACCTGTGGTCCAGGGTTTGAATTGAAATGACCCACCCGCTCTGTCAGAGCTGTGGTTTACCAGTGGGCTTGTAGAGGGCTGCAATTCGACACACACACCTTTCCTTTTGAAGTTGCCTAGGAAACTGATGTGATTAGCAAAATGGCTGTGGTAGAAGTGGGAATGTGGAGTGACTTGCCAGTACTGTGCTGATGTAGTACCTTACCAGCCTACCTACACACACACTCCTGTCCTTATTTCAACTGCAGCGATTACATGGTTGTACCACTGACTGCATGATTGTACTGCCTCCTGTGTTTAGACAGGGCTGTGGGAAGCAATCTGTCTTATGTGGACAGAGTCCTCTGCTATTTTTCGAGTTTGATTTTAACATACAGTGCAGTCCTCACATTTTCAGCTTTCAGTTGAAGTCCTGGCTGTGAACTTATCTTGAACTTATCATGGTGTTTCCTTGTGTTTGTGAATCACATTGAAAGAGTCACTTCTCTCGAACCAAATGGGAAAGAATATTCAGTACACTACTCACCATAAAGTTGGCTGCAGTCTTATACTAACAAGTAGTGTTGATGTATTGGTTTGAAAGGGATCCAACCAGATATATTCTCAATGTATTAACCGTTTCTTAAAAGGCAATTTGTTATAACGCAACATTCTGCGGCATCGTCACGCCTTGGAGGCTAAAAGCATGAAGGATTATGACAAACCAAATCACTGTTGTCCAGAACTGCTAGCTGCACATCAACGTCAGAAAGAATGTTTTACACTTTCTTTGTCAGCTTGGGTGAAAAGCCAAGAGGCTTTTAAACGGATGATTGATTGTGTGTTCACTGTTCTCTCTGGAAGCAGAAACTCTCTGGATATGATGAAATTACACAATTAACAAGTCTGTGTCCCAAATGGCACCCTGTTCCCTTTATAGTGCACAACGTTTGACCAGTAGTGCACGATATAGGGAATAGTGTGCCATGTCAGACACAGACGAACATTGGAGTAGCGTAAGTGGAGGAAAGGAGCATCATCTAATTTTCTTATTACTTCTAGTCATTAAGAAGCTCTGTGGTTTATTTCCCCAGAGGGGTTTAGTTTGGCACAGATCCTGGAACAGGTTTCCTTTGAGAGTTTGGCCATATATCATGCATGCAGCAGGAACAGATTTCATCTGATTTAGATGAGATTCCTTAACTTTGGTCCGGGCGGATTGGATGGTTTTATGTCCTGGAGATGTTTGGATGAGCAGTCCCTCTTGACATGCCATTTGGTATTGAATGATTTCTAAAGCATGTGTAGGCTTCCTGAAATGTCCCGAAGAGGCCTTACGCTGCCTTCAGGAAGTATTCACACCCTTTGACCCTTTCCACATTTTGTTGTGTTACAAGGTGGGATTAAAATGGATTGTCCTTTTTTTTGGTCAACTATCTACTGTCAAAAGTGGATGAAAAATTCTAACATTTGTGAAAAATAATTCAACACTAAAATATCTTGATGACATAAGTTTTCAACACGTTAGAACCCCCTTTGTCAGTGATTACAGCTGTGAGTCTTCCTGGGTAAGTCTGTTAAGAGCTTTCCACACCTGGATTGTACAACATTTGCACATGATTCTTTTTTTAATTCTTCAAGCTCTGTCAAGTTGGTTGTAGAAAATTGCTGGACAGCCATTTTCAAGTCTTGCCATAGATAATCAAGTAGATTTAATTCAAAACTGTAACTCAGCCACTCAGCAACACGGTCTTCTTGGTGAGCAAATGTACTGTAGATTTGGCATTGTGTTTTAGCTAGTTAATTGCTTTGCCACATTTTTTTGCGGTATTACTTTAGTGTGTAATCCTGTGACAAAAAAATGTAAATGTAATCCATTTTAAATTCAGCGAAATTTGTCAAAAGTCAAGGGGTGTGAATACTTTCGGAAGGCACTGTCGATTCTACTAGATGATATTATTGCATTTATGAGATTCTATTCTATTAGTTGATATGCTGATGTGAAAGGTATTCCATTATGGCCCAGCGGTGAGCGTTTCAGCTGCTGATTGTGGTGGAGGTGCTTGCGGCTGAGCAGCCGCATTAGAAATATCTGTCCAAATACACTCAAACGGTTGACATTGCTAACGGAAAGGAAATGCAAGGCAAGGCTAGAGTCATTATTTGAATGGATTGAGACAAACTGTAGGCTAAGGCTGCACATGTTCTCCTCCCACACACAGAGTCATTAGCACATTTTCTCTTGACAATGTGTCTCTATTCCTACATTATGTGTTGTGGTTTACACATGTACAGTTACCATTTCTTTGGTTCTGTCAATGGAATCAGTGAAAGGAGAGAGTGCCCCTCGTGCCTGTATAACGGCTCACATTGTCATGCAGTCAGAAATGCAACAAGGAATGATCATATTCACACAATTCACCTGAACAAGGGTGCAGACCCTGATTTGAGAAATAACATTTCTATCTCTGTCGGGTTCATGTGGGGTCATAGTATTAGCAACACGTGTTCACTGCCCACCTGAGGAACTGTCTTTTCAGCCATCTATTTCCTGTGTTTGAGGGGTGCAAAATCTACTGTCACTTAAATCCTGCTGGATTGATTGCTATCACTTTACTCATCGCGGCTCTTTCATACTCGTGCTTGTGCCTATCGTGTTGTCCCGTTAGCGTTACGACTGCGGAAACGTAATGACCTGTCAAACACACCCCGGCAATGGCTGAAATGGAATACATGGTCTTATCTTTGACTCTATGAGAACACTAAAGCTTTGTCTTGGGTTTAACACACCATCTCAACACAACACAGGTCATTTCATTTGATAGGTATTCTTTTTTTTTTGCGGAGTCATTTAATACAGTTGAAATGTTTAGAAAATTGAATGCACGGAAATGAAAGCAACTTGTTGAAAACGAACACTCAGATTATAACGATATTGTGTCTGATCTCGCAAACAATGTAACGTATGTTTAGATAGGTGTAATCTAGAGCCAAGCCTGTTGATTTGTATTCCTAGGGTATCCTGCTATTGACACAATAGTTGAATTATGCAACAGAACAACAGCAGTAAATGATGAGGCAGTCTAGATGGCCCAGGTAGGGTAGACAGAGAGTGTTTGGTGGTTTCAACCTTGTTCCACTCCTTTATCTTAATGTGTTCATATGCAAATACAGCCATTTTATTTTTTACAAATGAGGCACGTCTTTTTCTTTCTTTAAATACCTGATACAATAAGAAACAGTTTAGATACTATAAAAGTATGTGGTCACCCCTTCAAATTAGTGGGTTTGGCTATTTCAGCTACACCCGTTGCTGACAGGTGTCTAAAGTAGAGCACACCGCCATGCAATCTCCATAGACAAACATTGACAGTAGAATGGCCCGAACTGAAGAGCTCAGTGACTTTCTGTCCTGCTGGAGCTGCCCCAGTCAACTGTAAGGGCTATTATTGTGAAGTGAAAACGTCTAGGAGCAACAACCTCTTAGCCACAAAGTGGTAGGCCACACAAGCTCACAGAACATGACCGGGAAGTGCTGAAGCGCGAAGCGTGTAAAAATCGTCTGTCCTCAGTTGCAACACTCACTACCGAGTTCTAAACTGCCTCTGGAAGCAACGTCAGCACAATAAGTGTTCGTCGGGAGCTTCATGAAATGGGTTTCCATGGCCGAGCAGCCGCACGCACACAAGCCTTAGATCACCATGCGCCTCGGGTTTAACACAAGTGTCGGCTGGAGTGGTGTTAAGCTCGCCACAATTGGACTCTGGAGCAGTGGAAATGAATTCTCTGGAGGGATGAATCACGCTTCACCATCTGGCAATCCGACAGATGAATCTGGGTTTGGTGGATTCCAGGAGAACGCTACCTGCCTGAATGCATAGTGTCAACTGTAAAGTTTGGTGGATGATGAATAATGGTCTGTGGCTGTTTTTCATGGTTTGGCTAGGCCCCTTAGTTCCAGTGAAGAGATATCATAATACTACAGCATACAATGACATTCTAGACGATTCTGTGCTCCCAACAGTCTGGCAACAGTTTGTGGAAGACCTTTTCCTGTTTCAGCATGACAACGCTCCAAGGCACAAAGCAAGGTCCATACAGAAATGGTTTGTCAAGATTGATGTAGAATATCTTGACTGGCCTGCACAGAGCCCTGACCTCAAATCCATCAAACATCTATAGGATGAATTGGAACGCCGGCTGCGAGCCAGGCCTAATTGCGTAAAACATCAGTGCACCACCTTCTCTAATGCTCTCGTGGCTGAATGGAAGCAAGTCCCTGCAGCAATGTTCCAACCTCTAGTGGAAAGCCTTCCCAGAAGAATGGAGAATGTTTTAGCAGCAAAGGGGGGACCAACTCCATATTAATGCCTGTGATTTTGGAATGAGATGTTCTACGAGCATGTAGTGTATGAGCGCATTCTAGGGGGAAAAAGGTGGAATCTGACAATAAATTTAGTAGCTGAATTCCCACCAAAATCCCTGAACTGTTATGTGTTATAATGAAGTCAATGTCTGATGGGTTCGAACAATTCAAAACGTTTAGAGTATCTTCATCCATTGTCCAACTGTTGCATTTTTAATATGACCGTTGCTAATAGTATAGATTACAGAGGAGAAATACACTTTGTTCACACACGAACAAGTCATATAAGAACACTTAATGCTCCTCTCTTCCACCTACCGATTCTCTGGCTGCGTCAGAGATACACATATTTTATAAAGGAATTACTAATGACTGTCCCACCAGGCAGCGACACAGAGCGGATCAGGCTACTTCTTGGGGTCCTGATCCTGTGTTTGTTCTACACAGTCTGGTTCATTATATAGAGGAGAGCACCAAAACCAATGACGCTGAGGTCTGAGGTGGATTTAGGAGACCTTTTGGAGGTGTTTAATGACACATCAGGCTGGTTGTGACAGCGGGGGAACTAACCTTTATCTGTCTAATTTGGGTTGCTGGAGGCTGGTTGGTTGGAGCTGATCAATGCCCTTTCTGCTGGTGTTTTCACCTGTTGAGGTTGCAGTGGTTTCGTTCAGCATTATTAGTAGTAACAGTGTTGTGTGCATGCGTACCCGTTTGTTTATGTTTTCTTTTTAGAATCTTCATAAGCCTGGGAGTCATTCTCCATTCTGCTTCATTTACGTTAGACAAGGTTCTCCACATGTTACTGCTTAGCTGTATATGTTAAAACGCTAAGCGCTTAAGACTACACACACACACACACACACACTCCCGGATGAGCTAAACACCTTCTTCACGCGCTTCGAGGAAAAACAACATTGAGACGCCGACGTGGGGCCCCGACGCTCACAAGGACTGTTTGCTCTCAGCCTCGGTGGCCGACGTGATTAAGTCATATAGGCGTGTTAACCCTGGTAAGGCTGCCGGCCCAGACGGCATCCCTAGCCACGTCCTCAGAACATGCGCAGGCCAGCTGGCTGAAGTGTTTACGGACATAGTCAATCTCTCCCTATCCCAGTCTGTTGTCCCAGACGGCATCCCTAGCCACGTCCTCAGAACATGCGCAGGCCAGCTGGCTGGTGTGTTTACGGACATAGTCAATCTCTCCCTATCCCAGTCTGTTGTCCCCACTTGCTTCAAGAGGGCCACCGTTGTTCCTGTACCCTAGAAAGCGAAGGCAACTGAACTAAATGACTATCGCTCCGTAGCACTCACTTCTGTCATCATGAAGTGCTTTGAGGGACTTGTTAAGGACCATATCACTCCACCCTAGACCAGGGACCATCCGTTAGATTTCACCGCTGGCCAATGTTTTACTGGAGCAGATGGACGGGGGGGGGCCGGCGCATAATTAAAAATAATTTTGTAGATTGCAAATTGACCGCAAGAGGCCCAAACAGATATGTTTGACTAAAACATAAACATTTCTAACCTTGCTTACAAAAGCCAACAACACCTCCACCACGCTGATGCTCAACATGGGGGCCCCACATGGATCTGTGCTCAGACTACTGCCCTACTGTATGTACATAGTCATTGAACACTGGTTATTTTTATCATGTTTACATACTGTTGCACACACAAGCATTTCACTGCACCTGCGATAGCATCTGCAAATCTGTGTACTTGACAAATACACTTTTGATATTGTTTGACACATACACACACAGGCTGATACCCACAAAATGTAGCCTCGGCGGGAGCCCACCACATGGAGCTCTGCATGATGTAATCAAGCCTGTTAATTGCACAGCAGTGCCATGGCTCATACTACAAAAGCCTTTTAGTGAGAGCCCACTCAATTGTCACTTGTTGGCAGCCATTGTGTCCCAATTGCTGTTGGAACAACTGTATAGTATTTATTACGGCACAAGAAGAGTGGTTTGAACATCTAGATAAATCAAAGATTTAATCATATCTCTATGGGCTTGACGTTCTGGTTTGAGTGTTGCCGTCTAAACTAAAGCACTTTTGGTGCAAACTATTCATTTTCTGTTTATTTTATGAATTATAATCATAGTAGTAATATATGCCATTTAGCAGACGCTTTTATCCAAAGTGATTTACAGTATGGGTATGGCTGGTACCGGGAATCAAACCCACTATCCCAGGGTGACGAGCCATTCTCTACCAACTGAGCTACAGAGGACCATTATTATCAAGGTCCTACTTGACTCTTGTTCAAACTAATTCACGTAGCCACTATCAGTTCTATGTTTTATTCTAAGATGAATCACTTGTTGAAGTAGGCCTGTTATACCTGATGGGGGGTTGACGGGACAAATCTCACCAACTCAGCTGCGTAGAGGTTGTAGACCTAGTTACATTCTTGCTTCAGATGAAGTGTAAAAGCATTGTGACTATGGTGTCCTCATGCGACCAGTCAGACTCACTGTGTTGCACCCTGTCCTCCCTGTCACTGCTACCAGTCAGACTCACTGTGTTGCACCCTGTCCTCCCTGTCACTGCTACCAGTCAGACTCACTGTGTTGCACCCTGTCCTCCCTGTCACTGCTACCAGTCAGACTCACTGTGTTGCACCCTTTCCTCCCTGTCACTGCTACCAGTCAGACTCACTGTGTTGCTACCAGTCAGACTCACTGTGTTGCACCCTGTCCTCCCTGTCACTGCTACCAGTCAGACTCACTGTGTTGCACCCTGTCCTCCCTGTCACTGCTACCAGTCAGACTCACTGTGTTGTTACCTGTCCTCCTTGTCACTGCTACCAGTCAGACTCACTGTGTTGCACCCTGTCCTCCCTGTCACTGCTACCAGTCAGACTTACTGTGTTGCACACTGTCCCCCCTGTCACTGCTACCAGTCAGACTCACTGTGTTGCTACCTGTCCTCCCTGTCACTGCTACCAGTCAGACTCACTGTGTTGCTACCAGTCAGACTCACTGTGTTGCTACCAGTCAGACTTACTGTGTTGCACACTGTCCCCCCTGTCACTGCTACCAGTCAGACTCACTGTGTTGCTACCTGTCCTCCCTGTCACTGCTACCAGTCAGACTCACTGTGTTGCTACCTGTCCTCCCTGTCACTGCTACCAGTCAGACTCACTGTGTTGCACCCTGTCCTCCCTGTCACTGCTAAAAGTCAGACTCACTGTGTTGCTACCAGTCAGACTCACTGTGTTGCACCCTGTCCTCCCTGTCACTGCTACCAGTCAGACTCACTGTGTTGCACCCTGTCCTCCCTGTCACTGCTACCAGTCAGACTCACTGTGTTGCTACCAATCAGACTCACTGTGTTGCTACCAGTCAGACTCACTGTGTTGCACCCTGTCCTCCCTGTCACTGCTACCAGTCAGACTCACTGTGTTGCACCCTGTCCTCCCTGTCACTGCTACCAGTCAGACTCACTGTGTTGCTACCTGTCCTCCCTGTCACTGCTACCAGTCAGACTCACTGTGTTGCTACCTGGTGTGTTTCCTGTATTGATGTCTCCACTCAGTCTTCTCTGCTATCCCAAACACAACACTTCTCTCTCCTTCTCATGGACCAAACTTCCCAACGGACTGACACACAGTGTTTTCTCCCAAGATGTGTGTGTGTGAGGCGCCATACAGTACAGTGCGTATCTAGATAGCTGTCTCTGTTAGGGCTGCTGCCCCAGACAGAACCTCTGTCTCCAGGTAGATGGAGGATGCTGAAGTGTTTTTGTTCCATAGACATGCCAGATGAGACTGGCACGAGCAGTGTGTGTGCATGTGAGTGTGCATGCGAGTGTGCTCGTTCGTTCTCTGCTCCCATCGGTTATCTGTGGTAAAGGGGAGAACAGACATACAGACCAGTCCTGGTGTTTCCCTCTCCTGACCCAGCCTCTCTAGTGGACCTACCTCATCATATACTGCTAGTTGTCCTGGCAACTCTGTCCTCTGCTCCTGTACAGGGGCGTCTGTGTTTGCCTTAGCTCCCAGCGTGCCTCCCTCCCTGACTCCATTCTCAGTGTTCACAATGAAGCATCAGTGGAAAAGCAAACAGCTTTCTCTCTGCCTGTGTATAGTATGTCTTCAGTAGCCAACTGATATGAGAGAGAAAAGTGGTCCAGGTAGGATCTTATGTAGGAGTTGCAGTACCACATTCAGTCCACAGAGGGAAGTAGATACAGTGTGAACAGGGTTCAGTCTTTGCTTTCTTGGACTAAACCGTTTTTAGTGGTATACTGGCAGGCTATATATAGCCCAATGGAGTGTGTATTAATTCTAGGTGAATGTCACTGTTTCTATGGATGTCCTGTGCTGCACCATGTCTTACAAACAGACCTGAGGCTGTGTGGAGGACATGGACCAGCTGGGGTGACCGTGTGTGTTCCACCTGTGGCAGCTCAAAGCTACAGTCACAAGTGATGGAAGAAGACAGCCCTTCACTAATCGAAACCAATGTTTTTTTTCTGCTCCACACCAACAGGGTGTTGAGGGTTCAGTCACTCTTCTGTAGGAAGACCTTTTGCCAAATCTTTTCACCACTGCTATGTTTGTGGTTCTATACAGTTCGATATTGTTTCACTCTTAGAAGCGCTCATTCAAGTGGATGTTAGGCCTAACTCTGCATGCTCTTTCTGTGTTAGCTTGATAGAGACATTATGGTTTTTCCATCTCAGATGTCTCAGACAGCCACAGCAAAAGGGATAGAAAAGAGCGTGTGAGTCAGACTAAAAGCGCTTGGGAATGGGTTTACATGGGTTTGTTCTTACTGGGGTAGACCGAGCTCTGTTTATTACTTGAACAGAGAGAGATCTCCCAGCCGTCCATGAATAGCGTGCTGGCTGGGCTACCTCCTGGCTGGGCTACCTCCTGGCTGGGCTACCTGTTGGCTGGGCTACCTGCTGGCTGGGCTACCTGCTGGCTGGGCTACCTCCTGGCTGGGCTACCTCCTGGCTGGGCTACCTGCTGGCTGGGCTACCTCCTGGCTGGGCTACCTCCTGGCTGGGCTACCTCCTGGGGGGCTACCTCCTGGCCGAGCTACCTCCTGGCCGGGCTACCTCCTGGCCGGGCTACCTCCTGGCCGGGCTACCTCCTGGCCGGGCTACCTCCTGGCCGGGTACCTCCTGGCCGGGCTACCTCCTGGCCGGGCTACCTCCTGGCCGGGCTACCTCCTGGCCGGGCTACCTCCTGGCCAGGCTACCTGCTGAATAAGGCAGTGTGGTGTCAACATGGAGAAATTAATAGTGTCACTGAAGTGCATTGTGATTTCATGGGATGTACACTACATGACCAAAAGTATGTGGACACCTGCTCTTTGAACATTTCATCCCAAAATCATGGGCATTACTATGGAGTTGGTCCCCCCTTTGCTGCTATAACAGCCTCCACTCTTCTGGGAAGGATTTCCATTAGATGTTGGAACATTGCTGCAGGGACTTCATTCCAGTTGGAAGTACAGAACCGTCTAGAATGTCATTGTATGCTATAACGTTAAGATTTCACCTCACTGGAACCATGAAAAACAGCCCCAGACCATTATTCCTCCTCCACCAAACTTTACAGTTGGCACTATGAATTGGGGCAGGGAGCGTTCCCCTGGCATCCATCAAACCCAGATTAATCCTTCATACTGCCAGATGGTGAAGCGTGATTCATTACTCCAGAGAACACGTTTCCACTGCTCCAGAGTCCAATGGCTGCTGCTCGGCCATGGAAACCCATTTCACGTAGCATCCGAACAGTTATTGTGCTGACATTGCTTCCAGAGGCAGTTTGGAACTCGGTAGTGAGTTTTGCAATCGAGGATGATTTATACACTCTACGCACTATAGCACTTGCCGGTCCCGTTCTGTGAGCTTGTTTGGCCTACCACTTTGCGGCGGAGCGGTTGTTGCTCCTAGACATTTCCACTTCACAATAACACACTTTTCGTTGACCGGGGCAGCTCTAGCAGGGCAGAAAATTTACGAACTGACTTGTTGGAAAGGTGACATCCTGTGATGGTACCACATTGAATGTCACTGAGCTCCTCACTAAGGCCATTCTACTGTCGCTGTTTGTCTTTGGAGATTGCATGGCTGTGTGCTCGATTTTATATACCTGTCAGCAACTGGTCTTGCTGAAATGGCCAAATCCACTAATTAGAAGGGGTGTCCACATACTTTTGTATATACAGTTGAAGTCAGAAGTTTACATACACTTACAGTGGGGCAAAAAAGTATTTAGTCAGCCACCAATTGTGCAAGTTCTCCCACATCACTCTGGAGCAGTGATGTTTTGGGGCTGTTGCTGGGCAACACGGACTTTCAACTCCCTCTCCCTCTATGGGGTTGAGATCTGGAGACTGGCTAGGCCACACCAGGACCTTGAAATGCTTCTTACGAAGCCACTCCTTCGTTGCCCGGGCGGTGTATTTGGGATCATTGTCATGCTGAAAGACCCAGCCACGTTTCATTTTCAATGCCCTTGCTGATGGAAGGAGGTTTTCACTCAAAATCTCACGATACATGGCCCCATTCATTCGTTCCTTTACACGGATCAGCCGCCATACCGCTCAGGAAGAAGACGCGTTCTGTCTCCAAGAGATGAACGTACTTTGGTGTGAAAAGTGCAAATCAATCCCAGAACATCAGCAAAGGACCTTGAAGATGCTGGAGGAAACGGGTACAAAAGTATCTATATCCACAGTAAAACGAGTCCTATATCGACATAACCTGAAAGGCCGATCAGCAAGGAAGAGGCCACTGCTCCAAAACCGCCATAAAAAAGCCAGACTACGGTTTGCACATGGGGACAAAGATCGTACTTTTTGGAGAAATGTCCTCTGGTCTGATGAAACAAAAATAGAACTGTTTGGCCGTAATGACCATCGTTATGTTTGGAGGAAAAAGGGGGAGGCTTGCAAACCAAAGAACACCATCCCAACCGTGAAGCATGGGGGTGGCAGCATCATGTTGTGGGGTTGCTTTACTGCAGGAGGGACTGGTGCACTTCACAAAATAGATGGTAACATGAGGGAGGATAATTATTTGGATATATTGAAGCAACATCTCAAGACAACAGAAGGACATTAAAGCTTGGTTGCAAATGGGTCTTCCAAATGGACAATGACCCCAAGCATACTTCCAAAGTTGTGGCAAAATGGCTTAAGGACCAGAGAGTCAAGGTATTGGAGTGGCCATCACAAAGCCCTGACCTCAATCCCATAGAAACATTGTGGGAAAGGTGTGTGCGAAGAAGGAGGCCTACAAACCTGACTCCGTTACCCCTCCTCTGTCAGGAGGAATGGGCCAAATTCACCCAACTTATTGTGGGAAGCTTGTGGAAGTCTACCCAAAACGTTTGTCCCAAGTTAAACAATTTAAAGGCAATGCTGCCAAATACTAATTGAGTGTATGTAAACTTCTGACCCTCTGGGAATGTGATGAAAGAAATAAAAGCTGAAATAAATAATTATCCCTAATATTATTCTGACATTTCACATTCTTAAAATCAAGTGGGGATCCTAACTGACATAAGACAGGCAATTTTTACTGTAATTAAATGTTAGGAATTGTTAAAAATTGAGTTTAAATGTATTTGGCTAAGGTGTATGTAAACTTCTGACTTCAACTGTATATATTTTGTCTATCCCAGTCCCGTTCCCCCGCATGAGGTCTTTTTCCTTTTGGTAGGCCGTCATTGTAAATAAGAATTTGTTCTTAACTGACTTGCCTAGTTAAAGGTTAAATATTATTATATTTTTTTAAGTAATAGACTGACGTTTCTCTTTTCTTATTTGAGCTGTTCTTGCCATAATTTTGACTTCTGTATACACCCCCTACCTTGTCACAATACAACTGATTGGCTCAAATGCATTGAGGAAAGCAATTCCATGAATTAATTTTTAACAAGGCTCACCTGTTAATTTAAATGCATTTCAGGTGACTACCTCATTAAGCTGGATGAGAGAATGCTAAGTGTGCAAAGCTGTCATCAAGGCAAAGGTTGGCTACTTTGAAGAATCTCAAATATGAATATATATTTTGATTTGTTTAAGACTTTTTTGGTTAATACATGATTTCATATGTGTTATTTCATAGTTTTGATGTCTTCACAATTATTCTACCATACAGTAAAAATAAACACACATCCTGGAATGAACCATTTATGTTACCTGGGTGTGAGATCAGAGGCCCATTTTGGCACTTAGATGAGAATGAAAGATGCATGAATGGACTGTTGGTACATTTGCTCTGACCCTGTCATACCACATCAGCATTATTACATTTAGCCTTAGATGTTTTATCCAGGCCTTAGATCTTCAGGAGGAAGAAGCCTCTGAGCAATCTGATGATCTGACAATTCATCAGCTTTACCTGCTCCACTGAGAGGAAAAACATGAGTATGTTTCATGGTGGTCATCAACATGCTACACACAATGTTTTCAGAGAAACGGAGACTGCAGGGCGAACACTTCGAAAGAGCTCAGCTAAATTCTGGATATTTTCCAGGAATTGTTTAGGGATGACTGGGCTGGCAATGTTGTGGGTATTTGCAACATTACCCGCATATGAAAGCTAAGCCTATGTATTGATGCATGCTGTGCCAGGCGAGAGAGAGCAGAAAGTGAGACAGCGACTCTAAGACAGACAGCTACAGCAAATCAAATTTATTTATATAGCCCTTCGTACATCAGCTGATATCTCAAAGTGCTGTACAGAAACCCAGCCTAAAACCCCAAACAGCAAGCAATGCAGGTGTAGAAGCACAACAATCTAGAGTGGGTAGAGTGTGAACACCAGGCAACCTGCTTGGAGCTTGTGTCAGGCCAAGGCCGAGGCTGGGGCCAGGACCAACCACCATACAGCTGCCTGGACTGAAAGCGCGAACCACTGCTTTTAATCAGGGCAAGGTGACTGGAAACATGACCGAATACAAACAGTGTAACTATTCCCTCCGCAAGGCAATCAAACAAGCTAAGCGTCAGTATAGAGACAAAGTAGAATCTCAATTCAACGGCTCAGACACAAGAGGTATGTGGCAGGGTCTACAGTCAATCACGGATTACAAAAAGAAAACCAGCACCGTCACGGACCAGGATGTCTTGCTCCCAGGCAGACTAAATAACTTTTTTGCCCGCTTTGAGGACAATACAGTGCCACTGACACGGCCTGCAACTAAAACATGTGGACTCTCCTTCACTGCAGCCGACGTGAGGAAAACATTTAAACGTGTCAACCCTCGCAAGGCTGCAGGCCCAGACGGCATCCCCAGCCGCGCCCTCAGAGCATGCGCAGACCTGCTGGCTGGTGTGTTTACGGACATATTCAATCAATCCCTATCCCAGTCTGTTGTTCCCACATGCTTCAAGAGGGCCACCATTGTTCCTGTTCCCAAGAAAGCTAAGGTCGCTGAGCTAAACGACTACCGCCCCGTAGCACTCACTTCCATCATCATGAAGTGCTTTGAGAGACTAGTCAAGGACCATATCACCTCCACCCTACCTGACACCCTAGACCCACTCCAATTTGCTTACCGCCCAAATAGGTCCACAGACGATGCAATATCAACCACACTGCACACTACCCTAACCCATCTGGACAAGAGGAATACCTATGTGAGAATGCTGTTCATCGACTACAGCTCGGCATTTAACACCATAGTGCCCTCCAAGCTCGTCATCAAGCTCGAGACCCTGGGTCTCGACCCCGCCCTGTGCAACTGGGTACGGGACTTCCTGACGGGCCGCCCCCAGGTGGTGAGGGTAGGCAACAACATCTCCACCCCGCTGATCCTCAACACTGGGGCCCCACAAGGGTGCGTTCTGAGCCCTCTCCTGTACTCCCTGTTCACCCACGACTGCGTGGCCACGCACGCCTCCAACTCAATCATCAAGTTTGCGGACGACACAACAGTGGTAGGCTTGATTACCAACAACGACGAGACGGCCTACAGGGAGGAGGTGAGGGCCCTCGGAGTGTGGAAAATAACCTCACACTCAACGTCAACAAAACTAAGGAGATGATTGTGGACTTCAGGAAACAGCAGAGGGAACACCCCCCTATCCACATCGATGGAACAGTAGTGGAGAGGGTAGTAAGTTTTAAGTTCCTCGGCGTACACATCACAGACAAACTGAACTGGTCCACCCACACAGACAGCATCGTGAAGAAGGCGCAGCAGCGCCTCTTCAACCTCAGGAGGCTGAAGAAATTTGGCTTATCACCAAAAGCACTCACAAACTTCTACAGATGCACAATCGAGAGCAACAACCACCCGAGCCACTGCCTGTTCACCCCGCTATCATCCAGAAGGCGAGGTCAGTACAGGTGCATCAAAGCTGGGACCGAGAGACTGAAAAACAGCTTCTATCTCAAGGCCATCAGACTGTTAAACAGCCACCACTAACATTGAGTGGCTGCTGCCAACACACTGACTCAACTCCAGCCACTCTAATAATGGGAATTGATGGGAAATTATGTAAAATATATCACTAGCCACTTTAAACAATGCTACCTAATATAATGTTTACATACCCTACATTATTCATCTCATATGTATATGTATATACTGTACTCTATATCATCTACTGCACCCTTATGTAATACATGTATCTTTAGCCACTTTAACTATGCCACTTTGTTTACATACTCATCTCATATGTTTATACTGCACTCAATACCATCTACTGTATCTTGCCTATGCCGCTCTGTACCATCACTCATTCATATATCTTTATGTACATATTTTTTATCCCTTTACACTTCTGTGTATAAGGTAGTAGTTTTGGAATTGTTAGCTAGATTACTTGTTGGTTATTACTGCATTGTCGGAACTAGAAGCACAAGCATTTCGCTACACTCGCACTAACATCTGCTAACCATGTGTATGTGACAAATACAATCTGATTTGATTTGATTTGGACACATCTGGAGCCAGTTCTAAGCAGCTGGACACTAAGGTAACTTCCCAAATGGCACCCTAATATCTATATAGTGCACTACTTTTGACTCCTTTAGTAGGGAATACGGTGCCCTCTGGGATACAACCTAAGCAGAGATAGATAGACTCACTGGAGGAAAACAAACAGAACCTCCAAAGCTATAAAAAGAAAACTTAGTGGTTTAGTATTTTTGATGGGAACAAAAGTTGACTTTTGGGCTGAAATCCCTGTGAGTGACGAGGACCAAATAGCTCAAAATGGATGTACTTCAGCAATGGGCATGTAGGTATCATCAATTATAAAGGGCGGATGATTTTACTTAACACGGACATGGGCAGGCTGGGTGTCATTGGAGAAAAAACTGCATTTGTGGAGAATCTCTGGAGAAAGTGGAATTATTGTGTTATCCTAACACGCATAATTCATTAGATTTATAGCCAAACACCCACGTTTTGTGGACAAAATAAACTACTCTGCAGGTACAAGCGTGAGAAAGAGAAGTGAACTAGACTAGACCTTTTAGAGCCTAGTAAAGTACACTATACAGTTGAAGTCGGAAGTTTACATAGACCTTAGCCAAATACATTTAAACTCAGTTTTTCACAATTCCTGACATTTAATCCTAGTAAAAACGCGTCTCCTTCCTGAGCGGTATGACAGCTTTGTGGTCCCATGGTGTTTACACTTGCGCACTAATGTTTGTACAGATGAACGTGGTACCTTTAGGCATTTGGAAATTGCTCCCAAGGATGAACTAGACTGCTGGAGGTCTGAAATTTTTATTCTGAGGTCTTGGCTGATTTCTTTTGATTTTCCCATGATGTCAAGCAAAGAGGCACTGAGTTTGAAGGTAGGCCTTGAAATACATCCCCAGGTACACCTCCAATTGACTCAAATGATGTCAATTAGCCTATCAGAAGCTTCTAAAGCCATGACATCATGTTCAGGAATTTTCCAAGCTGTTGAAAGGCACAGTCAATTTAGTGTATGTAAACTTCTGACCCACTGGAATTGTGATACAGTGAATTATAAGTGAAATAATCTGTCTGTAAACAATTGTTGGAAAAATTACTTGTGTCATGCATAAGGTAGATGTCCTAACCGACTTGCCAAAATTACTTTTGTTTTTAAACATGAAATTTGTGGAGTGTCTGAAAACTGAGTTTTAATGACTCCAACCTAAGTGTATGTAAACTTCTGACTTCAACTGTATATATAGGACATAACACACACCACTGCATAAAGAGAGACCTAAGACAACAACATAGCATGGCAGCAAGACAACACAGCATGGCAGCAAGATAACATGACAACAATACAACACGGCAGCAGCACAAAACATGGTACAGACATTATTGGTCACAGACAACAGCACAAAACATGGTACAAACATTATTGGTCACAGACAACAGCACAAAACATGGTACAGACATTATTGGTCACAGACAACAGCACAAAACATGGTACAGACATTATTGGTCACAGACAACAGCACAAAACATGGTACAGACATTATTGGTCACAGACAACAGCACAAAACATGGTACAGACATTATTGGTCACAGACAACAGCACAAAACATGGTACAGACATTATTGGTCACAGACAACAGCACAAAATATGGTACATACATTATTGGTCACAGACAACAGCACAAAACATGGTACAGACATTATTGGTCACAGACAACAGCACAAAACATGGTACAGACATTATTGGTCACAGACAACAGCACAAAATATGGTACATACATTATTGGTCACAGACAACAGCACAAAACATGGTACAGACATTATTGGTCACAGACAACAGCACAAAACATGGTACAGACATTATTGGTCACAGACAACAGCACAAAACATGGTACAGACATTATTGGTCACAGACAACAGCACAAAATATGGTACAGACATTATTGGTCACAGACAACAGCACAAAACATGGTACAGACATTATTGGTCACAGACAACAGCACAAAATATGGTACATACATTATTGGTCACAGACAACAGCACAAAACATGGTACAGACATTATTGGTCACAGACAACAGCACAAAACATGGTACAGACATTATTGGTCACAGACAACAGCACAAAATATGGTACATACATTATTGGTCACAGACAACAGCACAAAACATGGTACAGACATTATTGGTCACAGACAACAGCACAAAACATGGTACAGACATTATTGGTCACAGACAACAGCACAAAACATGGTACAGACATTATTGGTCACAGACAACAGCACAAAACATGGTACAGACATTATTGGTCACAGACAACAGCACAAAATATGGTACAGACATTATTGGTCACAGACAACAGCACAAAACATGGTACAGACATTATTGGTCACAGACAACAGCACAAAATATGCATCATACAAAGCAGCCACAACTGTCAGTAAGAGTGTCCATGACTGAGTGTTTGAATGAAGAGATTGAGATACAACTGTCCAGTTTGAGTGTTTGTTGCAGCTCGTTCCAGTCGCTAGCTGCAGCGAACTGAAAAGAGGAGCGACCCAGGGATGTGTGTGCTTTGGGGACATTTAACAGAATGTGATGTGTCCTATAAGGCAGAATGGGTGTTGTATGTGGAGGATGAGGGCTGCAGTAGATATCTCAGATAGAGGGGAGTGAGGCCTAGGAGGGTTTTTATAAATAAGCATCAACCAGTGGGTCTTGTGACAGATATACAGAGATGACCAGTTTACAGAGGAGTATAGAGTGCAGTGATGTGTCCTATAAGGAGCATTGGTGGTAAATCTGATGGCTGAATGGTAAAGATCATCTAGCCGCTCGAGAGCATCCTTAACTGACAATCTATAAATGACGTCTCCGTAATCTAGCATGGGTAGGATGGTCATCTGAATCAGGGTGCTGGGGTGAAAGAGGACCGACCACGATAGAGGAAACCAAGTCTAGATTTAACTTTAGCCTGCAGCTTTGGTATGTGCTGAGAGAAGGACAGTGTACCTTCTAGCCACTCTCAAGCACTTGTATGAGGTGACTAGCTCAAGCTCTAAACCCTCAGGAGGTAGTAGTCACCTAGGAATTCTTACCAAACCACATGACCTTTGTTTTGGAGGTGTTCAGAACAAGGTTAAGGGCAGAGAAAGCTTTGTTGTAGAGCGTTTAACACCAAATCCGGGGAGGGGCCAGCTAAGTATAATACTGTATCATCTGCATATAAATGGATGAGAGAGCTTTCTACTGCCTGAGCTATGTTGTTGATGTAAATTAAGAGCGTGGGGCCTAGGATTGAGCCTTGGTGACAAGCAGTGGCTGAGACAGCAGATGTTCTGACTTTATACACTGCACTCTTTGAGAGAGGTAGTTAGCAAACCAGGCCGAAGACCCCTCAGAGACACAAATCCTCCTTAGCCGGCCCACAAGAATAGAATGGTCTACTGTATCAAAATTTCTGGTCAAGTCAATTAAAAATGCAGCACCACATTGCTGAGAATGAATGGCAATGGTGACATCATTGAGGACATTTAAGGTTGCAGTTACACAACCATAACCTGAGCGGAAACCAGATTGCATACCAGAGAGAGGACTATAGACATCTAGAAAGCCAGTCAGTTGATTATTATCACGTTTTTCCAACACTTTTGATGAACAGGGCAAAATAGATATATGCCTATAACAGTTCGGATCAGCTTGATCTCCCCCTTTAAATAAAGGACACACCGTGGCTGCCTTCCAAGCAATGGGAACCTCCTCAGAGAGGAGAGACAGGTTAAAAAGGTCAGAGAGAGGCTTGGCGATGATAGGGGCAGCAACCTTAAAGAAGAAAGGGACTAAACCATCTGACCCAGAGGTTTTTTTGTGGTCAAGTTTAAGGAGCTCCTTTAGCACCTCAGACTCAGTGACAGCCTGCAGGGAGAAACGTTGTAGCATGGCAGAGGAATAGAGAGAGGAGGATCGGGGCTAGTCGCATTAGAAGGGGTGGGAGATTAGGACACGTTGGACGGGCTATGAGGCATGGCTGAGTGAAATAGGAATCCGGACTTAATGAAGTGGTCATTAAAGAGCTCAGCCATTTGCTTCCTGTCAGTAACAACCACATCATCAACATTAACCTCTTGCTTCTACTCGGGACGCTTGCGTCACAACTAGAGCTCTGGAAATGCAAATGCGCTACGCTAAATGCTAATAGTATTAGTTAAAACTCAAAAGTTCATTAAAATACACATGCAGGGTATCGAATTAAAGCTACACTCGTTGTGAATCCAGGCAACAAGTCAGATTTTTAAAATGCTTTTCGGCGAAAGCACGAGAAGCTATTATCTGATAGCATGTAACACCCCAAAAGACCCACAGGGGACGTAAACAAAATAATTAGCATTTCGGCGTTACACAAACCGCACAATAAAATAGAAAACATTCATTACCTTTCACCATCTTCTTTGTTGGCACTCCTAGATGTCCCATAAACACTATTTGGGTCTTTATTTCGATTAAATCGGTCCATATAAAGACTAGATATCGTTATATGTAGACTGTGTGATAAACGAAAAAAACATCGTTTCAAAACGTAACGTAATTTTTTTAAATTCAAAAAGTCGACGATAAACTTTCACAAAACACTTCGAAATACGTTTGTAATGCAACTTTAGGTATTAGTAAACGTTAATAAGCGATAAAATTCATCAGGAGGCGATGTAAAGATCATTAGCTGTCCGTCTGGAAAAATGTCCGGCTAGAAACTCAACGAAAATATCCGGTCCTAGACCTAAGGAGATACGGTGCCCTGCATGTGTTTGACCAAGAAAAAATTCGAAGGGAAATGACAAGACTCTAGACACCGTGTCAATTAAGTCAATTAATTGTGGTTCACCTTTATCAATGGGTTCAAGTAGCGCATGGATATATTTTCCCATTTTCAGTGATCAGTTTTTCCTGTGCTTTTCGATGTAAATGCCGTTCTGGTAAAGCCACAGCAGTGATTTAACCAGTTTTATAAACGTCTTGAGTGTTTTCTATCCACACAGACTAAGCAAATGCATATACTATATTCTTGGCATGAGTAGCAGGGCGCTGAAATGTTGCGCGATTTTTAAAAGAATGTTCAAAAAAGTAGAGGGTCGACTTAAGAGGTTAAGGGACATGGGCAGCTGTGAGGAGGAGGGTTTATTCTCCAGGTCTTTAACTGTTTTCCAGAACTTCTTGGGGTTAGACCCACAGAGAGAGAACTGCTCCTTAAAGTAACTAACTTTGGCCTTCCGGATAGCCTGAGTGCACTTATTTCTCATTTGCCTGAACGAGAGCCAGTCAGCCTGAGAATGCGTGTGCCGAGCCTTTGGCCAAATGCCATTCTTGAGGTGGAGTAACTGCAAGATCACAGTCAAACCAGTGGCTAAACCTGTTTCTAAGCGTCCAAGCGTCTTCGTCAGAGGGGATCAAGCTGATTCTATACTATTTTACAGAGGCCAATTCATGGAGGAATGCTTTGCACATTCAAGTTTTTTAGCAAGTCTCTATGACAAATCAGGACAGGTCGTTTCACTGAGCAGCCATTACGAACACAGGCTGTAAAACAGTGATCACTAAGGATCCATACAGAAAACACCAGACTGATACCTTTCAGGATTATTTGTGAGGATAACATCAAGGAGAGCAGCCTTTTCTGGGTGTTTGGAATCATACCTTGTGGAATTGGTAATCATCTGAGAAAGATTTCGGGACTCCAATTGCTTTAGGACTTGGTCAGGTGTTTATTTAAAAAAAAACATTTTTTAACCTTTATTCAGACAGTGTAAGAGGCCAGTAGAGAGCTTAGGGCAGGTAGGGTATAGGCCGGTGCTGATGGAGGACGATATCACCCAGCAACAGTCAACAAAGGGCTATTTGAAAGTTTAATGCTTAAAAACAGCAAATCAGACTGGGTACAGACTTGGTGGAGACAACCGAGCACTGAAGGTGATCCTTGGTAAAGATTGCCATTCCCCCACCTTTGGAAGATCTGTCTTACTGAAAAAGGTTATAACCCGAAAAGTTATCAGTATTCAAAACACTCTTCCTTAACCACGTCTCAGTCATGACCAACACATCTAGATTGGAGCTGTGAACCCATACTTTCAATTGATCCATTTTAGGTAATACGCTTCTCGTGTTAACGTGCAGAAAACCCAGGCTTTTACGAGAGCAAATCAGGGAAGCAGATATCAGAGCACGAGTCAGAATTGGGGCTTACAACAGTAGATGCGCCAGGGGTACATGCACATTTCCAGATATCATCAGCAGTAATACAATCAAGGTACGGCGGAAGGTCAGTCAATTCGGAAAATGTCAAGGACTTGAAGTTTCTTCAAGTGCAGTCGCAAAAACCATCACTTTGATGAAACTGGTTCTCAGGAGGACCACCATAGGAAAGGAAGACCCAGAGTTACCTCTGCTACAGATGATAAGTTCATTAGAGTTACCAGCCTCAGAAATTGCAGCCCAAATAAATGCTTCACAGTTCAAGTAACAGACACATCTCAACATCAACTGTTCAGCGGAGACTGCTTGAATCAGGCCTTCATGGTTGAATTGCTGCAAAGAAACCACTACTAAAGGACACCAATAAGAAGAAGAGACTTGCTTGGGCCAAGAGACACGAGCAATGGACATTAGACTGGGAGAAATCTGTCCTTTAGTCTGACAAGTCCAAATTTGAGATTTTTGGTTCTTACCGCCGTGTCTTTGTGAGATGCAGAGTAGGTGTACGGATGATCTCCGTATGTGTGGTTTCCACCGTGAAGCATGAGGGAGGAGGTGTGGGGGTGCTTTGCTGGTGACACTGTCAGTGATTTATGTAGAATTCAAGGCACACTTAACCAGCATGGCTACCACAGCATTCTGCAGCGATACACCATCCCGTCTGGTTTGCGCTTAGTGGGACTATCATTTGTTTTTCAACAGGACAATGACCCAACACACCTTCAGGCTGTGTAAGGGCTATTTGACCAAGGAGGGGAGTGATGGAGTGCTGCATCAGATGACCTGGCCTCCAGAATAACCCGACCTCAACCCAGTTGAGATGGTTTGGGATGAGTTGGACCTCAGAGTGAAGGAAAAGCAGCCAGCAAGTGCTCAGCATATGTGAGAACTCCTTCAAGACTGTTGGAAAAGCATTCCAGGTGAAGCTGGTTGAGAGAATGGCAAAAGTGTACAAAGCTGTCATCAAGGCAAAGGGTGACTACTTTTGAAGAATCTCATATTTTAATTTATTTAACACTTTTTTTGGTTACCTCGTGATTCCAAATGTGTTATTTCATACGTGTGATGTCTTCACTATTATTCTACAATGTAGAAAAAAGAAAGGAAAACCCTTGAATGAGTAGTTGTGTCCAAAAATACAACGATTATAACAGCGAGAACTAGGAAGAGAAAGACGGGGAGATGAACAGGAGATCTAAAGAGAGAGTAAAATGAGCAAGACTGCTTTGGTTAGCACATTATTACCAGCCTGTTGCTTTGAACCCAGCAGGAGCTGCAGTGCACCTGTCTCGCACACCTGTTTAAGACAAAGCCACATGGGCTGTTCAGTTGATGTATCATTCATTTGTTGTTCTTATCCCTCCATCCATTCAGTCTGGTTCAAGTGGCAACAGCTGACTCACCCGTCAGGCTCAGGTGGCTGTAGGGTTTAACATTTAACATAAATCAGTCTATTTAGTTACACAACATCACCCACACGGAATGATGCAATGCTATCGTTGAGTGATGATAGTTGGCTGACCTGCCAACCAACAACCGGCAGCCATTAACCTTTCACCCTAATACTATCAGCCTCAAAACATCAGTTGAACAGGTTTACACTTTGATGATGTCGGCAGACACACACACACACACACAGAATTGGATGACCTCAATAATATGTAACTAATAATATCAAACTTCTCGTCTCGATGCTGACGTTGCCAACAGAGCATTCAACTCTAGATGGTTCTTTGTCAATAGTTAAATGCTTACAAATGCAGAACAAATTTCATTTCAGTTACCTGTTGGTACAAACACTGGAGATCCTGCTTATTTCCTGGTTTAGAACCTTTTTGACCCTGTGATGTCGTGTTTTGCTCATTCCACTGTCATGCTCTGCCAAGTTCCAACCTGACTTGAAAGTTCCTCCTCAGCATGATGTTTTCTGATTCATTTTCCCTTCCGTGCGCAACTGAACATCATGTTTGTTGTTTTGGGAGAGAGGCTCCTTCTCCTCTCCTCCTTACGCTTTCAACAAAACAGTCCTTTTTTCTGTGGCGAAGTTTAGACAGTTTAGACGTGTGTTGAGAAGGGTAGCTGTATACTGTCATTGCCCGTCTTTAAATCAGTATTGACTACCTCCGTGAGGTTGTCTTGAGATTTAGAGTATAATGCTTCATTACATCTCTGCCTCTCTCTCTCTTTAACTGAAGGTTGTCTCTCTATCTGAAGGTTTTCTCTGTACACTACTTTATTCATTGTCTTGTTGTATTGTTTCCTACAGAGAAGCTGTTTGGAGAGTTCCTGAGCTGGGACCTAGAGGAGGCTGTGTCTCAGCTGCCTCTGAAGCCAGGCCAGTCTGTCACCCTCACTGTTAACGTCAAAGTCAGACTGGACTTCTCTGGAGGAGAGAACCTGCTACAGGACCTCAACGACGGTGAGTGGTTGAGATTCCAGATGAGCCCCAAAGGTCTCCCAATCAAAATGATCCAGGCGCTCTGCGACCAACTTTGTCAATAGAACCTAAACTCTTTTAGACAGGAGACAACATACATGGATTACCAGGACCCCCACACTCAACAACAGTGGTGTTCCCAATATAGCACCATTCTATTGGTTTTGGGTTTTGCCTTTCTGGAAAGCATTGGGTTCCCAGCTCCATGGCCCCATAGCACTGGTTAAACATGTACTGGATGCAGAGTTGAGTCTCTGTGTACTGCCCTACCCAGTAGCTGAGTGTTCCAGAGAGGTGTTGAGACTGAGGTTCGTTATCTCATCAATCATTTAACAGACATAACCATGCAAACAGCGGACTTCAGCCCTAACTCCTCTCTCCTTTATTTATCTGCCTCCCTCGTGTCCTTTCTCTGTCTCCCACTCTCTCTGTACTCTTTCTCCTATGTGATGTGCTCCTGCATACATGAGAAGAGACCAGAGGAGAATAGAACTGAACTGACATGTTTAACTCAGCGGCCCATGCCTCACTCGCTCTCTCTCTCTCTCTCTCTCTCGCTCTCGCTCTGTCTCTCTCTCTGTCTCTCTCTCTCTCGCTCTCGCTCTGTCTCTCTCTCTGTCTCTCTCTCTCTGTCTGTCTGTCTGTCTGTCTGTCTGTCTGTCTGTCTGTCTGTCTGTCTGTCTGTCTGTCTGTCTGTCTGTCTGTCTGTCTGTCTGTCTGTCTGTCTGTCTGTCTGTCTGTCTGTCTGTCTGTCTGTCTGTCTGTCTGTCTGTCTGTCTGTCTGTCTGTCTGTCTCTCTCTGTCTGTCTGTCTGTCTCTCTCTTTGTCTCTCTCTGTCTCTGTCTCTCTCTCTCTGTCTGCCCCTGCCCCTCTCTATCTTTGAGGCTATTTAACAGATACTCTTTAAAGTTTTAATTAGCGTAGCAGTAATCATGGCCCCTGAATGACAGAGATAAGGCAAACAGTGCTTCCTTAAACAACAAACCCCTGAAACCCTTGTGTATTTTGTTGGTGACATTCTGGACCGACTCTATGTTCTGCTGTAACTGGCTGGATCTTATCTGCTACTCCCAAGTCCTAATATGTAGTTATTTCTCGGTAATGCATTAATACGGTTACTGCTGAGGCTTATTAGTGTTATTGTTTAGCACAGTTTAGTGGTGCTCGGAGCTGTGGGTTGATTGCACCTTGCACTAATTCAAGTTGGAAATGTTGACATTTTGACAAACAGAGTGCTGCATGCTAATATGCCTGATGAGGTTTGGAATTACATTGAATTTGAATTCACTGCAAACTATTGAAAGAACAATGTGGCATAATATGTCTTAAAGACAACATTTTCTGGTTATATTCATGTAGTTCACTGGTTTTGTGGTTGAGAAGATTTCATAGACCCCACATTACAACCAAACGGTCTCTGTTGCTACCAGGTCAATCTGTCTTCATGACAACAGCAGGGTGTCTTGGGAAAGACCTCATACTGTAATAGGCTTAGGCATATTTAGGAAATTCACTATTACTTGTGCTAATTTTGTTAATATTCTGTTAAGAGACGTCCAATGGGCTTTTGTGCTCTTTTTTTGGCTCCCTTGTGTACTAAGCTCCCCTTGTGTACTAATACTGTAAAATCCGGTAACAGAGCAGGGCAGTATGACGATATGAAAATCTGCATACTGCCCAACCCTATAAAACCGACTAAAATAGTGGTGATTATTTGAATGATGGATGGAGTGGAGGGATTCTTCTCCCCTCCACCCCTCGCTGCTCCAAACCTTGATTTACACTGAGTGTCCAAAACATTAGGAATTAGGAATTGAGTTGCACCCCCCTTTGCCATCAAAACACCCACAATTTGTCCGTGCATGGACTCTACAAGGTGTCAGGCATTCCACAGGGATACTGGCCCATGTTGACTCCAATGGTTCCTATAGGTGTGTTAAATGAAACTGTTGAGCGTGAAAAACTTGCCTGGCACCTACTACCATACTCCGTTCAAAGGCACTTAAATATTTTGTCTTCCCCATTCACCCTCTGATTGGCACACATACACAATCCATGACTCAAGGCTTAAAAATCCTTCTTTAACCTGTCTCCTTCCCTTCATCTACATTGATTGAAGTGGATTTAACAAGGGACCTGGTCAGTCTGTCATGGAAAGAGTATGTTTGTACACTCAGTGTATGTAGTCCATAGTACATACGGAGGTACTCCAAACATAACTGATCTCAAAAATGTATTCTATCACCCATGTACTGTAGGCAAGGTGTAGGAAGACTGCTGGCTCACCTACTTTCCAGACCACAAGCCTGCAAAGGACCGCTTTACCCTCGGACACACAATGTAAATAGTCTGGGGAGCCATTTGATTACCTGTTCAGGAGTCTTATGGCTTGGGGGTAAAAACTGTTGAGAAGCCTTTTTGTCCTAGACTTGGCACTCCGGTACCGCTTGCCATGCAGTAGTAGAGAGGCCTCTTAGAGAGAGTCACCATGACCTCAGCCCTTACACACATTTTTTGTAAAGAACATGAGAAGAACAAGATGTAATTTCCTCCGATCGTGGTTTGAAAAGAAAGAGAGGAAAGGGGCTGATGAGAGAGAAGGGCTCCGTTTAACCAAACTAAAGGACTATCGCCCCCTAGCACTCACATCTGTCATCATATCATAGATCTACAGGCAATGCAATCGCCATCGCACTGCACACTGCCCTAACCCATCTGGATAAGAGGATGTATGTAAGAAAGCTGTTCATTGACTATAGCTCAGCATTCAACACCATAGTACCCTTCAAGCTCATCATTAAACTCAGGTCCTGGATCTGAACCCGCCCTGTGCAACTTGGTCCTGGACTTCCTGACGAGCCGCCCCCAGCTGGTGAAGGTAGGAAACAACATCTCCACTTCGCTAATCTTCAACACAGGGGACCCACAAGGGTGCGTGCTCAGCCCCCTCCTGTACTCCCTGTTCACCCATGACTGTGTGGCCAGGCCGCCTCAAACTCAATCAACTTTGCAGACAACACAACAGTAGTAGATTTGATTACCAACAATGATGAGACAGCCAAAAAGGAGAAAGGTGAGGGCCCTGGTGGAGTGGCGCCAGGAAAATAACCTCTCCCTCAACGGGCTCTAAAGAGGGTGGTGCATCCTGTTCACCCCGTTACCATCCAGAAGGTGAGGTCAGTACAGGTGTATCAAAGATGGGGCCGAGAGACTGAAAAACAGCTTCTGTTTCAAGGCCATCAGACTGTTAAACAGCCATCAATAGCCGACTACCACCCGGTTACTCAACCCTGCTGCCATATAGACATGGAATCACTGGTCACTTTAAAAATGTTTACATCCTGCTTTACTCATTTCCTATGTATGTACTGTATTCTATTCTACTGTATTTTAGTCAGTGCCACTCCGACATTGCTCGTCCTGATATTTATGTATTTCAGAATTCCATTATTTTACTTTTAGATTTCTGTGTATTGTTGTGAATTATTGAATGCTACTGCACTGTTGAAGCTAGAAACATAAGCATTTTGAAACACCGGCAATAACATCTGCTAAATATGTGACCAATAAAATGTGGATTTGATGAGACAGATAAAGCCATTGAGAACAGGGGGTTGCAGAGGAGCCGAGGGGTTCATTCATTGATTCATACCTAGACCAGTTTATCCCTCTCATTGAGTCCAGAGGGGTACTACAAAGCCAGATCAATGAGTTAGCCAGCTAACTTTGATAAACGGCAGGCGGCAGGTAGCCAGGTGGTACCCTAGTGATGGGCGGCAGGTAGCCTAGTGGTACCCTAGTGATGGGCGGCAGGTAGCCTAGTGGTACCCTAGTGATGGGCGGCAGGTAGCCTAGTGGTACCCTAGTGACGGGCGGCAGGTAGCCAGGTGGTACCCTAGTGATGGGCGGCAGGTAGCCTAGTGGTACCCTAGTGATGGGCGGCAGGTAGCCTAGTGGTACCCTAGTGATGGGCGGCAGGTAGCCTGGTGGTACCCTAGTGATGGGCGGCAGGTAGCCTAGTGGTACCCTAGTGACGGGCGGCAGGTAACCTAGTGGTACCCTAGTGACGGGCGGCAGGTAGCCTAGTGGTACCCTAGTGACGGGGGACTTGCACTACAGGGACTTGCACTACTGTTCCACTGGAGGTCATAAGGTGAATGCACCAATTTGTAAGTCGCTCTGGATAAGAGCGTCTGCTAAATGACTTAAATGTAAATGTAAATGTACCCTAGTGATGGGCGGCAGGTAGCCAGGTGGTACCCTAGTGATGGGCGGCAGGTAGCCTAGTGGTACCCTAGTGATGGGCGGCAGGTAGCCTAGTGGTACCCTAGTGACGGGCGGCAGGTAGCCTAGTGGTACCCTAGTGACGGGCGGCAGGTAGCCTAGTGGTACCCTAGTGACGGGCGGCAGGTAACCTAGTGGTACCCTAGTGACGGGCGGCAGGTAGCCTAGTGGTACCCTAGTGACGGGCGGCAGGTAGCCTAGTGGTACCCTAGTGACGGGCGGCAGGTAGCCTAGTGGTACCCTAGAGACGGGCGGCAGGTAGCCTAGTGGTACCCTAGTGACGGGCGGCAGGTAGCCTAGTGGTACCCTAGTGACGGGCGGCAGGTAGCCTAGTGGTACCATAGTGACGGGCGGCAGGTAGCCTAGTGGTACCCTAGTGATGGGCGGCAGGTAGCCTAGTGGTACCCAAGTGATGGGCGGCAGGTAGCCAGGTGGTACCCTAGTGATGGGCGGCAGGTAGCCAGGTGGTACCCTAGTGATGGGCGGCAGGTAGCCAGGTGGTACCCTAGTGACGGGCGGCAGGTAGCCTAGTGGTACCCTAGTGACGGGCGGCAGGTAGCCTAGTGGTACCCTAGTGATGGGCGGCAGGTAGCCTAGTGGTACCCTAGTGATGGGCGGCAGGTAGCCAGGTGGTACCCTAGTGATGGGCGGCAGGTAGCCAGGTGGTACCCTAGTGACGGGCGGCAGGTAGCCTAGTGGTACCCTAGTGACGGGCGGCAGGTAGCCTAGTGGTACCCTAGTGACGGGCGGCAGGTAGCCTAGTGGTACCCTAGTGATGGGCGGCAGGTAGCCTAGTGGTACCCTAGTGATGGGCGGCAGGTAGCCTAGTGGTACCCTAGTGATGGGCGGCAGGTAGCCTAGTGGTACCCTAGTGATGGGCGGCAGGTAGCCTAGTGGTACCCTAGTGATGGGCGGCAGGTAGCCTAGTGGTTAGAGCATTGGAACCGAGCTGACAAGGTAAAAATCTGTCGTTCTACCCCTGAACAAGGCAGTTAACCCACTGTTCCTAGGTCGTCATTGAAAATAAGAATTTGTTCTTAACTGACTTGCCTAGTTAAATAAAGGTAAAAATGTGAAAATAAATAGTACGTATAAGCTGGAATTAGAAGCCTAAGTGGTGTTGTCCATTAGTGTATTCCAATTGGGGGAGGGGAAAATAATAAAGGAACATTTCAAATAAAATATACAGTACCAGTCATAAGTTGTTTTATTTTTTTATTTTTACCCAACTTTTCTACATTGTAGAATAATAGTGAATACATCAAAACTATGAAATAACACATGGAATGATGTAGTAACCAAGAAAGTGTTAAACTAATCAATTTATATTTGAGATTCTTCAAAATAGCACACTCTTGTCATTCTCTCAACCAGCTTCATGAGGTAGTCACCTGGAATGCATTTAAATGAACAGGTGTGCCTTGTCTAAAGTTAATGTGTGGATTTTCTTTCCTCAATGTGCGATACAGAAGATAGCCCTATTTGGTAAAAGTCCATATTATGGCAAGAACAGCTCTTATGAGGACTGCCATAGTTACCTCTGCTGCAGAGGATAACTTCATTAGAGTTACCAGCTGCAGAAATTGCAGCCCAAATAAATGCTTCACAGAGTTCAAGTAACAGACACATCTCAGCATCAACTGTTCAGAGGAGGCTGCGTGAATCAGGCCTTCATGGTCGAATTGCTGCAAAGAAACCACTACTAAAGGACACCAATAAGAAGAAGAAACTTGCTTGGGCCAAGAAACACAAGCAATGGACATTATACTTGTCAAAATCCATTCTTTGAGATTTTTGGTTTCCAACCGCCGTGTCTTTGTGAGACACAGAGTAGGTGTACGGATTATCTCTGCATGTGTGGTTCCCACCGTGAAGCATGAAGGAGGAGGTATGATGGTGTGGAGGTGCTTTGCTGGTGACACTGTCAGTGATTTATTTAGAATTCAAGGCACACTTAACCAGCATGGCTACCACAGCATTCTGCAGCGATACGCCATCCCAGCTGGTTTGCGTTTAGTAGGACTATTATTTATTTTCAACAGGACAATGACTCAACATTCCTCCAGGGTGTGTAAGGGCTATTTGACCAAGGATGAGAGTGATGGAGTGCTGCATCAGATGACCTGGCCTCCACAATCACCCGACCTCAACCCAATTGAGATGATTTGGGATGAGTTGGACCACAGAGTGAAGGAAAAGCAGCCAGCAAGTGCTCAGCATATGTGGGAAAATACTGTTGGAAAAAGACTGTTGGAAAATCATTCCAGGTGAAGCTGGTTGAGAGAATGCCAAGAGTGTGCAAAGCGGTCATCAAGACAAAGAGTGGCTCTTTGAAGAATCTCAAATATAAAATAATTTTTTATTTGTTTAACACTTCCTCATGATTCCATGTGTTATTTCATAGTTTTGATGTCTTCACTATTATTATACAATTTAGAAAATAGTGAAAATATATAAAAACCCTTGAATGAGTAGGTGTGTCCAAACTTTTGACTGGAAATGATGCAGACATTTACATTGATGGAAGCTACAATCTATTTGCAATATTAAAACTCATCTACCCCCTACAAAAAGAAGAAAAAAAAGAAGATATTCATGCTTCACCTATACTGCCATACCAAGCACTAACTGCTCATTTGATCGAAAATGAGTTCATGTCATTGTTGCAACAGAAAATACATGCTTAATCATGTGGACAAGTATTCTGCCTCTATTGTATCTATTGTATTGTGTTTTGGAGGAAATGGGGTCTTGTTAGCAGTAACTACATTAAGTTACTGTGAAACCAAGGTAAATAAAATACCCTTTTCTCAGTTCCATGCTATGAGCAGTTACGTTCTTTTTGCTTTGTAGGGCAGAATAGAGCTTTCCATAAGTTCTCCTAAACCTGTGTTTACCACAGACCTTCATTTCTGTGTTTATCCCCCCAAAAACATTCAGTTCCCTATAGGCTTTGGCCATTTAGCAAAGGCAGAGTTAATGCCTACAAAACAAGATGCCATTACTATTCCTCTCTCTTCCTCTATAATTTAGAAGACACCGTTGCACAAACAACATACTGATTTATGCCTACACCAGCACTGGTATCAGGCTGTAGAAGAGGGAGAGAGACGACTGAAGTGGCGAACTGAGTAAACTATAACAAGTGATACGCCGTTCGGACGTGTGTAATGTCACGTTTAACAAGCCAAACATTGAAATGCTGTTATAGAAGGTCAAGTAAGAACCTAAACGGGTCCGTGCATTAATACTGGTATATTGTAAAATAAGGTATATAGCCCTACTTGGTGATAAGCATTAACAGCTAGCGTCTCTCGCTCTCTCCTCTCTCGCACTCGCTCTGCATTGATATGATATATTTTGTGTGTCCATCATCTCGTTTGAGAGTGATACTCTTTCGTCTGTTTCTCATACCGTAAAATGTACTTGAAATAATTCCTTGAGTTTGAGAACGGTATTTGGAACTGATTTGCAGATAAAACGACTAAAATAAGGTAATTATTTGAATGATGGATGGATTGGAGTGATCCTTCTCCTCCCACTCCCACTGCTCCAAACCTTGATACAGTATATGTGAAGTCAAATAAACTGGCCTCTGAGTGTATAAAGAACGTGTCACATTGATTGGCTCCAATCTATGTCTACGTGACCTTGCAAATCAACCCTTCATTTTTGGGCCCGGCTCAGGCACAATATGTCATTTCCTTTGTTCTTGGTTTGAAAGAAAGAGAGGAGTGGCCAATGAGACAGAGCCATTGAGAACATTGTGTTTCGGAGGAGCCGAGACAACACGCACAAACACACCGACCGGGACAGGCTGAAGACATAACATAACTCAGTGTCTGATGGGATTGATGTCATCACACATAGACTAATGGGTTGTAGTTTACAGCAGACATGATTGGTTTCGATGGTGTGAGCACCATACTAAATTACACCGTGTCTGGGTCCTGCTTTTAATGCTGCTGTTCTCTTTGTGTGTGTGTGTGTGTGTGTGTTTTATGTTATGCTCAGTTAGTAAGAGCGTGGCACTAGCAATATCATGGTTGTGGGTATGACTGTGATGATTATGGAATTTTGAGAGACCATTCACTGTCATGCAAATAGGGCATTGGGCCACCACGAGCCAGAAGACCTTCAATGCACCTTGGCATAGATTTGCCAAGTGTCTGAAACTCTGTTGAAAGGATGTGACACTATTCTTCCACAAGAAATTCCATAATTTGGTGTTTTGTTGATGTCGGTGGAAAATGCTAAGGCGACGCTCCAGGATCTCCCATAAGTGTTGAATTGGGTTGAGATCTGGTGATGGCATATGGTCTACCTTATTTTAATGCTCATCAAACCATTCAGAGACCACCCATGGGGAATGGGGGCATTGTCATCCAATGGGGGCATAGCCATGGTAGCCAAAATAATGGCCTGCCAAGCATTTTCATACATGACCCATGATGGAATGTTAATTGCTTAATTAACTCAGGAACTACACCTGTGTGGAAGCACCTGCTTTCAATGTACTTTGTATCTGTAATTTACTCGTGTCTCCATTATTTTGACATAGCCTTGTCCCACCAACATATTTTTCTGCATAAGATCCTGTTGCATGATTTTCTTCCAAACAGCCAAATTAGCAGAATAATACATTACTCTGCAGCAGATATGAAATCCCACCCCTTGACAGGGCTCCAGACTAACATCCTCCCCAGCCCATGATTTGGTCGCACAATTTTTCCCCCCGCTGAGTCATGCAATAGAATACATTTGTTATCATTCACCTTCTAAAGTAGTTTGCTGTGCTTTAGACTGTTTAATATACGGAGATGGGAGGCTATTCAAGAAGTAAGAAGTTTCATCTAACATGTCCACGCAGGAATGCATGGTTCAAGATATGTTGATGTGCAACCTAATCCAGTGATTGTCATGAATTGTGAGTTGACAATAAACTATTGTTGTTCAACTTTAACAGTGTTCCATAGTAATCATTAGTCCAACAGTTGCAAATGATAGTTTCTATTGGACAAATTAAGGTATGTGTATCACTGTTTCCTTCCGTTTAAGAAAAGTTTTTAAACAGAATTGGCGGAATGAATATACCCCTGATCACATGTAAACAAAGTTAACTTTTTAAGCAGCCATGTTGTATTCCTTCTCGCATCTATGCACTCTCCTCCTCTCACCTTTTCCCTTCGCTTGTGGAATTCAGCTGTATGTGACCAGGCGAAAAAACCTTTCCAAGCCAAACCACATCATAACTGCTACACACAGCCTACATCGTTGTCACCATATTTGTTAAAGTAACGTCATAGTCAACATAGCTAATAGAACTAACGCGTTAGTAAACCTGCTACAATCATGCAGTACAGTGTACGGTCAGTAAGCAGTTTAGCAGATACACTGGCGGTCGCCGGTGGCAATAAATTGGTCAAATCAAAAGCTTACCTTGACTTGGAAGAGTTCCAGTGTTGTGTTGGATAGTCATAGCCAGCTAGCTGTCATAGCATCCCTCTGTTTGAGCCGGGTTTTTGAGTAGGCTAAACTAGCTAGCTGCATTTTCTAGCGATAATAACGTTTTTTTAAATGATGAAATATCGCTCTCGCTTCTTTCAATTTTGAAGAAATTAATTTGTTTAAAGCTGTTCAACAATTGTCTTTCTCTTTTTTGAGTCAACTACTCACCACATTTTATGCACTGCAGTGCAAGCTATCTGTAGTTTATGCTTTCAGTACTAGATTAATTATCTGATCTTTTGATTGGTTGGACAACATGTTAGTTCATGCTGCAAGAGCTCTGATAGGTTGGAGGACGTCCTCCGGAAGTTGTCATAATTACGGTGTAAGTCTATTGAAGGGGGTAAGAACCATGAGCCTCCCAGGTTTTGTATTGAAGTCAATGTACCCAGAGGAGGACAAAAGCTAGCTGTCCTCTGGCTACACCATGGTGATACCCTACAGAGTGCTGTTGAGGCTACTGTAGACATTCATTGCAAAACGGTGTGTTTTAATCAATTATTTGGTGACGTGAATATATTTAGTATAGTTTTATCTAAAAAGGATAACTCTTTAAAGGTCTAACAATAAAAAAAAATAAAATTCACTGAGGATGGTCCTCCCCTTCCTCTTCTGAGGAGCCTCCACTGAGCATGTTACTGTACAACCACTGTGTTCCAATTTAGGCGTTTATCAGTGCCATTTTCAACCCGTATAAGGGTATGAGTGTAAAGGGGTACAACTTCTTTTTTTTTTTACCATAATGGACAGTTATGCGATTCTACAATAATTTTGCTAGCCCTAGTTGTGGTTTCAATTCCCATAGGGATCACATTCCATTTCTTAAAATGTATGGAACATGTATGCAATCACTCTACTAATTGGCTTTGGATGAAAGCGTATGCTAAGTAGCATATTTTATATTATTCTGTTTGTGTTGTCTGAAGTCTCCAGCCAGTGCTCTAGTCGTCCTCTCCATCTCAATAAGAGCTATTGAGTAGCGTCTGGTTGTCCTAGGGAGGCGGGGAGAAAGTAAAAGCAGTCTGGAGCAGACAGCGTAAACACATTAGCCCATGGATGGTCAAATCTCAGCGTACAACAACGTCATTAAAGGGAATTAAAACAGCCAGGGAGATTCATTTAGAAAAGCCGGCACAATTACAAAGGGACAGGGTGGGGAGGCTGTCAGTGTTGTAACCTTCTTGTTGCTCGTTGCTCCGCTCGCAATGTTCCCAGTGTACCGCAGCTAGAATATCTGTCAGTCTACGGGCTTCTTCGCCGATGTCATTCCGTTTTGGAGTGGAGGGAGTTGCGATTTGTCCTTGCTCGGCAGAGTAGGCCTCTTCAGGTAATCACATTACCTTAGCGATATGATTACAGAATATGCAGAAGATTGACAGACTGCATTTATTTGAGGGAAAATAAACACATGTTTTCTTCAGATGTACCTAGATATGACTTTGTGTGAGGTATTCGGCGTGAATTGTCTCATTTATTATATGACGAACAATTGACTGACTTCCCACTATTAAGAAGCTTTTATACGTCTTAATCTTTTCAGTTCTGGAGGCAGGAACCATTGAGACAGCAGCTCAATGAGTCTGTTCCATTCAGCCCAGTGTGTCGACCGAATGGACCTTCATTTCAAGGGACCAAGTCTTATACTGACTCAATCAGCAGAGTGCGGCGGCTGTTTAAAGTGCTATTGAATCCTGACATTTGAACTGAAATATATTTTGGTCAGTCCTATGAACCCCATTATGGACTTAATTGACCAATTATTTATTGAAAATAAATCTCTTTCATAATTGTTGGACATTGATACTTTTCCACCGCTTATTTCATCAAACTTGTCTATGTGAATATCTTTGCACATTTCTTCCAGTCAAACGTATTTTATTCCGAAATTAAGAGTACTTAAAAAGGCCATCTTATTAAAGAGATTCTCTGGTAGTTTTGTGTACTTTTGCGAACTTTTTAGCCAGTAGTCCTGAAAATAGCACTCATGAGCTAAAAGTGGTCCCTGAAAACAGCATTATTTAAAAAAGAAAACATATTTTTTTTATTTTACCCCCTTTTTCTCCCCTATTTCATGGTATCCAATTATTAGTAGTTACTATCTTGTCTCATCGCTACAGCTCCCGTACGGGCTTGGGAGAGACGAAGGTTGAAAGTCATGCGTCCTCCGAAACACAACCCAACCAAGCCGCACTGCTTCTTAACCCAGCGCCATCCAACCCGGAAGCCAGCCGCACCAATGTGTCGGAGGAAACACCGTGCACCTGGCAGCCTTGGTTAGCGCGCACTGCGCCCGGCCCGCCGCAGGAGTCGCTAGTGTGCGATGAGACAAGGATATCTCTACCGGCCAAACCCTCCCTAACCCGGACAACGCTAGGCCAATTGTGCATCGCCCCACGGACCTCCCAGTCGTGGCCGGCTGCGACAGAGCCTGGGCGCGAACCCAGAGTCTCTGGTGGCACAGCTAGCACTGTGATGCAGTGCCCTAGACCACTGCGCCACCTGGGAGGCCCGAAAACGGCATTCTACGACGCATATGTGCAGATATGTGCACCATGTCATTGCTCTCTCTGTCTCTGCTGTGTCCACTGAGCCGTTGGGCCCGCCCTGTAACCTCATTGGATAAGGCTGGGCAGGCCTCTTGCTAGCAGTCACTCAAATGCG
This sequence comes from Oncorhynchus nerka, assembly GCF_034236695.1. Lineage (NCBI taxonomy): Eukaryota > Metazoa > Chordata > Actinopteri > Salmoniformes > Salmonidae > Oncorhynchus > Oncorhynchus nerka. The sequence goes on from NC_088402.1 coordinate 32,306,952, forward strand.
AGGGGCTGAAGCTCACTGGGTCGAACTCAAATTGCTAGGGGGCTGGCCCACGTGGGGGGAAATATTGGGAAAATGTCACGGCACAGCTTCAAGAAAAGTCTCTTTCAAACTAGGGATTTTGTGGCTAATTGAGGTGAAACAGTAATTCTGCTCATAGATTATGCATGTATGAACGACACATTGACACGACAGGTAGCCTAGGTTAGAGCCTAGTGGTTAGAGCCTAGTGGTTAGAGCCTAGTGGTTAGAGCCTAGTGGTTAGAGCGTTGGACTAGTTACCGAAAGTTTGCAAGATGGAATACCCGAGCTGAAGGTAACAATCTGTTGTTCTGCCCCTGAACAAGACAAGTGTTCCTAGGCCGTCATTGAAAATAAGAATTTGTTGTTAAATGACTTGCCTAGTTAAATAAAGGTAAAAATAAATAAAACACATCCAGCCCAAAGCAGGAAGTTTAAAAAATACTTTCTTGTCGTCAAAGTACCTGAGCATGTCTTTAACAGTTATAAGCCATATAAGCCATACATTCGTATACATTCGTAAGCAGTACATAAGCATCCGTAGATGCAAAATGACAATAAGATGGATGATGGTAGATATGTTGTTCACTTTGTCACCTCACAAGATAAATGTGATGAGGACCATCTCACAGCATTATGAGCAGGGTACTTCTGTCTATCTGGATGATGTGGTTCTGTCTGTAATGCTGTATTTAGTATGACTCAAATGGCTGTGAGTAATGATGGCAATAATTTGTTCAGATCCTGCATTACCTCACTTTCTTATTCCCTCTCTCTTCTCTCCCTCTCATCTCTTTCTCTTCTGATCTCTCTCTCTCTCTCCCCCTGTTTCCTCATCTCTCTCCATTTCTCCTTCTTCTGCTCTCTCTCCCTCCACCTGAAAGAGACCGCCTGCGTCTTTGTAATTTGGATGTTTGATGTCGTAGTAATGACAGCAGAAAGTGTGGGCTTTTGAAAAGAGACACTATTATTTACCCGTCTTATTTCCTCTCCATCTCACATTATCTGCCAGTCTCACCTGGGCTGGGTTACTTGTGAATCATATAGCTCCTAAAATAATAACAGCCGAGGAGTTGGCTATTCTTCTCTCTGTCCCGCCCCTCTCTCCTACTCAGAGACTCCTTGTGAATACTCTCTCTTTCTTTCTCTCTCTCTCTCTTTCTCTCTCTTGTTGTGTAGGGAGCAAATTGTCTGTCTACGTGATGCTTCTAATAAACCAATTTATGTTAATGAGGTCAAAGGTCCTTTGCGAGCTCCTCCCAGATTCAACCTCTCTGCCCAAATGTTCAGGTGTTGTCTCTCTCTCTCTCTCTCTCACTCTCTCTCTCTCTCTCTCTCTCACTCTCTCTCTCTCTCTCTCTCTCACTCACTCACTCACTCCACGGAGCAGAACGGGACTTTGTTGCCTTGTATTTTACAGCCTTATGTTCCTCTCCCCTCGAAAGGACATTGAAGAAGCGTTTCTGTTTGCAATGCAATCCGTCATAGGCTGCCTTTTACTACAATATCCTTGACTCACCTTCCAGGAAAAGCACAAGTGTCTGTAGAGCCAAAAGGTGGCATTGCAGAGATTCACAAGACTTTGTTGATGTTGATTTTCAGTTCATCATTCTGCATTAGATCAATTCACTGTCACTAATATAATCTGTAGTGATTTATAGTTGCAGACTCTCACTAGGCAGATGGAGAGATAGATTGAGAGAGAAAGAGGCAGGGATAGACGGAGGGTGATGGCAAGGAAAGAGGGATGATGTTGAGTGATGTCGTCTTCAATCTCTCCGCCCGTTATGCACTCTCTGTCTGTCTCTCTCTCTGTGTGTCTCTTTATCTCTGTCTCTTGCCTGCCCTCGCTCTCTGTTTGTCTCTATCTCTGACTCTCTCTCTGTTTGTCTCTTTATCTCTGTCTCGCTCTCTGTTTGTCTCTTTATCTGTGTCTCGCTCTCTGTTTGTCTCTTTATCTGTCTCGCTCTCTGATTGTCTCTATATCTCTGTTTGTCTCTCTCTCTGTGTGTCTCTTTATCTCTGTCTCTCTCCTGCCCTCGCTCTCTGTTTGTCTCTTTATCTCTGTCTCTCTCTCTGTTTTGTCTCTATCTCTGTCTCTCTCCTGCCCTCTCTCTCTGTTTGTCTCTATATCACTGTCTCGCTCTCTGTTTGTCTCTTTATCTGTGTCTCGCTCTCTGTTTGTCTCTTTATCTGTGTCTCGCTCTCTGTTTGTCTCTTTATCTCTGTCTCACTCTCTGTTTGTCTCTTTATCTCTGTCTCGCTCTCTGTTTGTCTCTTTATCTGTGTCTCGCTCTCTGTTTGTCTCTTTATCTCTGTCTCGCTCTCTGTTTGTCTCTTTATCTCTGTCTCGCTCTCTGTTTGTCTCTTTATCTCTGTCTCGCTCTCTGTTTGTCTCTTTATCTCTGTCTCGCTCTCTGTTTGTCTCTTTATCTGTGTCTCGCTCTCTGTTTGTCTCTTTATCTCTGTCTCGCTCTCTGTTTGTCTCTATATCTCTGTTTGTCTCTATATCTCTGTTTGTCTCTATCTCTGTTTGTCTCTCTCTCTTTCTCTCTCCTGCCCTCGCTCTCTGTTTGTCTCTCTCTCTGTGTGTCTCTATCTCTGTCTCTCTCCTGCCCTCGCTCTCTGTTTGTCTCTTTATCTCTGTCTCTCTCTTTTTGTCTCTTTCTCTGTCTCTCTCCTGCCCTCTCTCTGTTTGTCTCTATATCACTGTCTCTCTCTCTGTCTCTTTATCTGTCTCTCTCCTGCCCTCGCTCTCTGTTTGTCTCTTTATCTCTGTCTCGCTCTCTGTTTGTCTCTTTCTCTGTCTCGCTCTCTGTTTGTCTCTTTATCTCTGTCTCGCTCTCTGTTTGTCTCTTTATCTGTGTCTCGCTCTCTGTTTGTCTCTTTATCTCTGTCTCGCTCTCTGTTTGTCTCTTTATCTGTGTCTCGCTCTCTGTTTGTCTCTTTATCTCTGTCTCGCTCTCTGTTTGTCTCTATATCTCTGTTTGTCTCTATATCTCTGTCTCTGTTAGTCTCTCTCTCTGTTTGTCTCTATCTCTCTCTCTGATTTGTCTCTATCTCTGTCTCTCTCCTGCCCTCGCTCTCTGTTTGTCTCTTTATCTCTGTCTCGCTCTCTGTTTGTCTCTTTATCTCTGTCTCGCTCTCTGTTTGTCTCTTTCTCTGTCTCGCTCTCTGTTTGTCTCTTTATCTCTGTCTCTGTTAGTCTCTCTCTCTGTTTGTCTCTATCTCTCTCTCTGTTTTGTCTCTATCTCTGTCTCTCTCCTGCCCTCTCTCTCTGTTTGTCTCTATATCACTGTCTCTCTCTCTGTCTGTCTCTTTATCTGTCTCTCTCCTGCCCTCGCTCTCTGTTTTGTCTCTCTCTGTCTCTCTCCTGCCCTCGCTCTCAGGATCAGACATGAAGATGTATGTGTGTCTGGAAACAGGCTGTAGGCCTTAATGGAGGCACTAGTCAATAAAGATACTGTTTATCAGTGTTCTCTCTTCCTCTTTCCATCCACCTCCCTCTGTCTGGATGCATATCTAATCTGTTTCTGTGAGTAGGATATGGAAAATGACATAGCAACAATGCTGACTGACTGTGTCAGCTGTAGTGGTTCTGGGCTCATATTCACAAAGCATCTCAGATGTGCCCTGTCCATGTAATCTCATTCATTATAATCTAAAAGGCTAAACTGATCTGAGATCAGCAGTTCTACTCTGAGAGGCTTTATGGATATGGACCTGGGCACAGATTCACAAAACCTTCTTAAGAAAACATTTCTTCTTAACTGAAATGTTTTCCTTAACTATAGACTTAAGAAGAAAGTTAAGCAAAGTTGCTATTCCTCAAAATGGTTATTGGAAATTTTCTTACAGTATTTCTTGTTTCTCCTAAAGCAAAAAATTATATTATTGAAGAAACATTTTTGGGGAAATTCCAAGATAGCTTAAACCCTTGTCTTAATCTCAGGTCAGTGAGAGAAAAAGCTCATGAAAGCAATTTAACATGTTTAATTCACTCACAAACTTAATCTGAAAGTTTCAGTATTGATTCTTTTAAACCCAAGAACATGTTTTAGAACAGTAATCTCAGTAAGAAATATGCCAACATGATTTGCCTTTGCTAACTTGATAGCTAGCTAAAACAGTTGCTGAGCAACAAGAAGATATTTGAGAAGTTCGTAAGAAAATCGTGAAATCTCAAGATATTGTTGAGGAACTTCTTTTATTATAATTTTTTTTTTTTTGCGTTGGTGTTTTGTGATTCTGGGCCCTGGTTAGCCGTCGTGGAGTACTAATCACAAATGCCAGCCGTGTCAGTAGAATGTGTTGGAAAGCTTTGGACCAAAGCGGAATATGGAGTCAAAGCTGGCGGGCTCTAACTGTTTGAACTTAATTCCTACCATGTCATTCCCATTTCTTTGTGTGTGTGTGTGTGTGTGTGTGTGTGTGTGTGTGTGTGTGTGTGTGTGTGTGTGTGGAGGGGGCAGATCTTTGCAGCAGCTAACCCAGTGATTCCCCTTGGAGACAAAGATGTTTCCACTAACGTCAGAGAGACTGTGTGCTCAGGGCCTACGTCACACTATGAGATGGTTTGTAGCATGGCTAGCTGAAAGCAGGACCCCCTTCAGTACACATGAATACAGAAAGCTGATATGGCTGTTTGATGGTCCTCTGAAGCTCTGTGTAGGATTGTGTTGTTGCTCTGTTGCTGCCCTGAAAAAAAAAGAATAGGCCTGTGAGCTGCTGTTCCATATTCTGCTCACACAATGTATTTAAATGATCATGTCCTCATGTATGAAGAAGAGATGGGAGTGGCTCCTGATTCAACCAGGAAATACTTAGAGATTAGGGAAACTCTCTCACCCTAATATGTTTATGTGCTAATGTGCGTTTTAACAACTGTGAATATAGTTAAATTATATTAAGTCTGGGGTTACTGTACTTTTGTGTCTCCTGACTGGCTGATCGTCTCTGCTGCTGTTCCAGATGGGATCAGTGTGACAGGCCTTCCCATCTCCAGCCCCCTGAGACAAGTCCTCAAACCCCGGGCCGAGACCAAGCCCCTGGGCAGCGAGTCCAGCAAGACAGACTACAACCACGTCAAGGTAGGACTGACACCTCTCTCCTCCCATCTTCTCTAAACTAGGTTCCTTTAATTACTGAGATTTCAGCAGGAACATCTCTCTACTTTACACATCTGCATTTCATGACTTCCGAAGGTTGTTTTATTTCCGTCCTTGCGTTGTATTTCCCATTTTCTGATGCTGCAGATAGTTAACAAGCCTCATGTTGTGGTAATTAGGATGTAGCTGTTTGTTTAAAAAGCAGGGAGGGAGCTGAGGATAGACAGACCGACAGACAGAGAGGCTAGCTGCAGCTTTTCACACATAGACAAGAAGGTACACAGAGCTAATGTGGCGTGTCTCTATCAGGGTGCAGCTGATCTCAATCAGTGGAGAGAACAGACTGATGTCTTGCTAAACTACATTCTCTGTGTGTGTGTGTGTGTGTGTGTGGCTTTGGTGTTGTAGAGTTCGTTAAGTTCTGTCTGCAGGGGTGAACCTCTCCATTGTGATTCATCACGGAGCACGTATGGTTAGCTATAACGTACGCATGCACACACACACAACCTCCCATCCGCGTCCACTCGACCATTCCCTCTCCTTATATACATATCTCCTCGCCTTATTACATAACCTAGAAGTTTTCAGGGGAGGTGAAAAAGGAAAGCCAGGTCAAATAATAATGAATAAATATTAGGCCTGTTTCTAGCGTTTTTAATTTTCAGATTGAAACAGGTACACTACATACAAAAATAACACTTGTTCCAATAAACAGACGGAGCAACTTGTAAATAAAAAATAAATAAAGAATATAGAAAATACAATTTTACCAAAGAACTAAACAAAACAAAGAAACAAGGTGGTCTAATCAAGTAGATGCCTGTTTCCAGCTACAATCCAGGGAAAACACATATTTCAAAGCAGTTTTGATGTCCACATTTAAAAGAGGGAGATCACAGCTTTCCAGCTACCACATTGATTTCTCAACTCCTAAAAATGCGCATGGCATCTTAAAAAAAAAAAAAAAAAAAGACAACTATTTATTTATTTCACAACACTG